>NC_056730.1:511130710-511398210 GCF_019279795.1 Protopterus annectens | reverse complement strand
ACACACACATTCAGGCAGCAAAACATTGCAGTCTTATCTGCAATTAATTACTGTCTGGCACTGATAACCCAAGAAGTTCTTACATTTTACAGAAGTAGCAGAGCACTGAGTCTGGATCAAAGAATAAATCAGAAGCAAGACTAGTTAGTCAAACAGGGGAATAGTCACAGCATGACATTGTTCGAATCACATAAGATGGCAAACAATTATAAATTCCATTAGCCACATTATTACACAGCTACTGTGTCCATTATGTTAGGGTGATATCATTCTTTTTAAGATTTTTAACATGTGCCATCGGCTATTAGAAAGGTTTAAGCACCATTGCCAGGTCTAGCACAGTTTTGTGAAGCAACTCAGTGGTAGTTACATAAAAGGATCGTTGCTTACAGCATTTGAGAAATTAGGTACAAGGCTATGTTCATCAAAATTTGCTTACAACTAAAGGGGAGTAAGTACCTACTTCAAACTCGTTTTGTCACTGTTTGCTGAATGAAACAATACAGTCCATCAGAGTGCCTCACCCAGAAGTGGTGGTAACTGGCGAGCTCATGTTCATACTACCCCAACACAGAACTGTAGGAATGCACAGAATTGATTAATTAATTTCCATGCTGCTGTGCAACCAGCAAAGGTAAGGTGCAAGGAAAACACTTACTGTTCTACTGTATGTTACGCTTTAACTATGCTCATTCAGTAACCTGATGAAGCGCACAGTTAATGTGCGTGAAAGCGCTTGTTCTTTTACATAATTAAACGGAATTGTTTTATTTTATTATCGTGTTGGTTTCAGTGATTTTCCAGCTCCTTTCATTCAGTAATGTTCTGGACAAGTATGGCTTAAAACATTTAGGAGGGTAGGGAGGCACGGAATGTTGAGCAGGCCTGTATAAGTCTTTTCTTTATGAGTCGTTTGGTCTGTTTTGGATTATGCTGTTGAACTACCAGTGAACCCCAGACAAGAACATCCTTCTTGGCTCCTACCATTGCCCATCCATATTTCACTACATTAGGCAAAAAAGGCCTCTTGGCATACAGGGAACTGTTATGACACGTATAAGAGTCTGCAGTAGGTCCATCACTATGAATTGTGATAAGCAAGTGGTCATCAAACTGCCCATGTCTCTGCAAGTGACAAACTTGCTACATCATGCAGTTTGTCAGACTGACATAAAAACCTGGTATGCTAGACTGACTAGTGCCCTCACTGTGACTCTCTGCAATACCCTGTTCTTCATATGTTCTGTGTGTATCTTAGGTATTCACAGGCAAAGAGGATGTGTCCATGGTCTGGGTAGGGAATCCTGTGTCCAACAGCGACAATGTGTTCCCTGACCATGCCAGCTGTTCACTGCCATCATGACCAAAGTCTGATGGGTTTCCAGTATCAGGCAGTGGTAGTGCTGGATAGAGCTTTGCAAGGTTCATTTAAATAGTACCCGTCATCCTGCATACTTACTCCCAGTCCATAATGTATGCTATAGTGTTAACTAACAATAATAGGTAATGTATTTGACCTTGTTCAGTAGCCTATGCAGGACATAAGCCTGATGTACATACAGTACAACCAACGAACAGCATCAGCTGGGTGTACAGACCGACTGGTTCAATCTAAATCTTCCATGTCATACCATAGGAATAGACACCTGGAGCTTCATCAATGGATACTTTTTGGGTACATCAAAGTTCATCTCCAAAGTCCAAAAACTCATTCTGGGATTGGGAAGAGTCTGTTCCGCTTCAGGGAGACACCGGGAACTCCTCTATCTCTGTCATTAACTGCTGCACAGAAGGTCTCTCTCCCATCCCCTTCCTTCCCATGTAAGGAGCTGGGTTTATACCACATAATCAAAACACGGAATATCAAACGTGCAAATGCGCAAATTTTCACATAATCGAAACCTGTATTGTGGGCAACTGCACCTCCCCCCCCCCCCACACCACCCACTAAATATATATTCCTACTCTGAGGTCGCACTACAGTGAGGAAAGGGCAAAATTCCCGATCTTCACTGTAATATGACATAAATCCAGGCACATCGATTATGTGAAAATTCCCAGATTTGTGCATTTGATGTTCTGAGTTTTGATTATGTGATATAAACCCAAGGAGCTGACCATGCTTCTCCGCACTGCTGGTGATGTCAGTGGCCCAATGTTTCACCTACTCATTCATGCAGTTCTGTCTACCTATGCCAATAATGTCCACAACAATATCATATGAAGCTTAGTCCTTGTAGGCCTGGTCAGCACTTTCTTCCCAAATGGATGTCACATATGCTGATTAAAGCAGAACCTTATTTTCAACAAAAGCAGTACTCATCATGCATATGAAAGGCATCCTTCCTCCCAGAAAAACAATAATTTGTCATGGCAGGAGATTATGTCTGGGCCACATTCCCATGCAGATATGTCACACTCTATAGTAATAAGTGCTGGGGTCACTATGAATGTACAAACATTTGCCATGTAGAGTATAACTATGACCTGATAGCATTGCAAATCATAGGAGTGGTTATACAAGCAGTTTAAAATTTGTGGCAATGACCCCTAGAGACCTAAACCTCATCTGCAACATAAATAGGACGTGTTGGAGAGACAAGTTTGTGCATCAGAAACTACCCTTTCTCTGGAACAGACTTCTCATCCATGTGATGCATAGTTCTTCCCTACCCAATTCAGGCATAACTTGGACCAGTGGATGGGAAATCTATTAGGCAGAGGCAGCCTGTAAATGCTTGACCGCCCTTACCCAAGACTATATATACCCCTTAAAATAGCCCTATTGTATCAAAACTTGTCAGATACATTTGGAAAGCATGGCCAGGTTGTTAGCCTAGTAATTACCTATAAACATATGAAAGCACAGCACAGCACTGGAAGGTAGCACAATGTGTCAACAGTCATAATAAAACTATTTCCATATATGTCACATTAAAGAACTCCTGATACTTCATGTTTATATAGGTGACAGCCATATACATCTCATTACTTTTTGCATGTGCCTCCTCTTAACTACAGTAACACCTGTGTATGCCATTCTGTGATTCACTACATACTTTTCCTTCCTTACAGGCACTACCTATTCCCAGTTAGTTATACAGAAAAAAATCCTTCACATTTAACAGTTACTAGCAAAATTAATGTTGCATTTATCTTGAGCAAGTAGGAATGTTGCTTTAATAAGCTGCAATTACCTCCAACAGGTTCAGTATATTCACCAAGTGTAGTTCTACACCCTCTTCTATAATGTGATGGGGTTTTCTGCTACTGCAGTGCCTTATAGCTTGCTAATTTGGACCTCTGAGAGTAATGATTATGCAAAAAGAGCTCAGCTCATAAATGTCTCCGAATCACTCTTCCTACATATCATGCACCATAGGATAACATTCCATCATCATACACACACCTAAGAACCTGCAGGCCCCATGAAGCACAAGGGGCCACCGGTATAGCAAAGAGAATGTGCATGTAGTTCCATGCTATATGAACTTGAAAAAGAGTCACCAGAGAGCATGCTGCATTCATGCCACACTATATACACCTTGCTGACATTTGTCACAACACATATGTCACTTCTCTTCTACTCCCCCATGGTACCATCTTTGACATAAGCCACCAGTAGCCATGCTACTTACAGAAAATCTCAACCTGGATAACAGGTATGGCCAAGAGATGCCAATAATACTTCCCTGTTATGACACAGTGTTCAAACAAAAATACTAAAGTAATTATGAGATGCAGAGTTCCTCTGCAGTGTGGATAGGACAGCAAAATTGTTCTGGTTTTGCTACACCAAGACCACTGGGAATGTTTATTGCAGGAGGAGTATGATAACCCAGAATATGAAGTTAATGGATGGCACTGTTTCAGCAGTGCACTCAGAGAGGCCACTGGCATCCCTAGAAGTTGTGAGCAGTGCCAGCATCATTAAAGTGATTTCAAAAGATGGTACCCTGACCACTTTAGCTGGTGGAAACCAAGGTTATGGGTAGAGCAGCTGAAATGTTCTATAAGTGCTACTTCTCCATTAGAAATCTTTGCTGTTAGTAGTATACAGAACTTACATATACCTGTACTTTCTCCACAGCCCCTGAGGCCATAGAGGAGAGGAATTGGAGTGCCTTTAAAGGTGCCAGGGTCAGTACATCAGCTTGTTACAGTACAGGTTTGAGTATCTCATACCTACTAAGTATCCAGGTTGCAGACTCTCTATGTATTATGCTTATATCTAGTAACTGCAACCATATTTTTTTTTCTTTTCTGGCAGTTCAGCTCTAGGTACCTCAGACTGATGCTATCAATGTGCAGTGTGATGCACAACCTTTTCTGTAAACATTTTCAAACAATGCACCACATTACAACTTTATTACTGCTGATCTATGTCCTGCTATTTGTTATGTTTTTCACATACTTGTTTGGCACAAACATTTAGAGGTTTGGGTATATCCAAACATCCATTCACAGCACACACTGGCCAGTTAACAAGGACTGCATGCAATGGAAGTAGTTCATTATGTGCTTCAGTGTGGTTGGTATTGTAGAGGTGAATGATTTACTATGAATAGTCTGACAGCTACTCCACTCATAAACCACTGTGTTATGTGGTTTGCGTAGGTGTTTTATATTTATCACTTGTTCAACTGCAGAATGCAGTGATGATGTCAAAGTAGTTCAACAGATTAATGGATTAACTTTCAGACTGCATGTAAGGATTTATATGGGTTTGCTTTCCACAATCGATGGTCTATCAGGCCGGCATTGCTGGTATGAGAAAGCTTTTTTTTAAGTTTCAATTGCAGTAGCTATCAGGCTATAAAAGATTAATACAACAGATTTATTTTTACATGATGCATTTTTTATTGCATAGGACAGTGTACTTTTCTCTCTCTCACCCTATTTGTTGTGATCCTTTAAATAATATTTATTTATTTGTTTGTCTTTTGTTAACCGGGTTTGTCCAACTGGGCTGGTGGCCCATTTTCAGTGGAGACCCGAGGAGAAAATCTCCACACACAAAGATAGCAATAACACAGTTACATTCAAGTAATAAGAATATGAATACATTCATGTCATAATGGAAAATTAAGAAATACATAAATATATATATATATATATATATATATATATATATATATATATCAATATATATATATATATATATATATATATATATTTTGGATGTAATGCTGTTTTATTGCATTTATTTTACAGTTATATGCAGCAATATCTAGACCAGTGTCTGTCACTAAACTGAGGACTGGCAGCTCCACCATGAAGCAACACCATCAGCTCTGTGGGCCAGCCTGTCCCATACCAGGTGTCAACTCAGGATATCTAGGCCTACACTGGAAGTGGGACTTGCTGTTCCACACAGTGACAGTGGCAGTGGGGGAGCCAGTATGTCACCCAAAGGTAGTTGGCAGACATAGTGGGAGCAATGGTCATTCAGAAGCTATATGACAATATGGACCACCTCAAGAGCCTCCTACTGTGGCTCTTTTTGTCACATCCCTGCCTGATACTGTCTGCTTCGTTAAAGCCATGCCCAGTCATGAAGGACCCCAAGGTGGTCTTTAAGCTCCCACGTGGACAGAGGCAGGCAGGGTGGCCAGCTGGGAAAGCCCATCCTATCTGCCATTCCAGTGATCCCCTCCCTTTTGTGTGTATTTCTTACATGTCTGTTGACCAAACTTCCTCATCATAACTATCTTGCCCTTTGTTTGTATGGAGTCTCCATCTCCACTGTGCTCCCCCTCTGTCAATGTGGCTACATATCTCCTGTCAGGTTTCTTTCTCTTCTATGTGTGTTCTGTACCTGCTTGATCATCTTACCTGCTTTCGGTTACATTACCTCTCTATGATTCTTCCCAAATGGCCCTTCTTGACATACCTCTTGGCTGTACATGCTTATCTCTAATCACTTGTTCAATACACATTTTAATTTACACCTGACAAAGCAGATAAACAGTAAAGAAAGACCATGGAAGAATATTGTTTCTCCAGACTTTGTTTGCTGGTTATATTCTCTCCATTGTCCCTGATTTTCCCCAGTTGCTGTTCCTGCACTGTATAACTTTATCACAGTTTAACATAATAGTTTTGAGAGGCATGTCTGTTTGCTTTATATAAAATGAGCACCCATCCCTGTAAAAAGTATCCTACAACACTTTTCCCCATCCTGTTCTTTACTTACAGTTATCCATATGTACTTCCCTCTGCTTGCTTCCGCATTTCCATGCACACATTTCCACTCTTTAATCTAGTAAAAGAATAGATCTGAATAATGCTGTATGCCTTTTCATCATGACAGTTTCCTTCCCCTGCTTACCAGTTTCATGCATGTATGAATGCACTGTACCACATTGAGGAATGTACACATTCTGTGAACAACTGATGTGCTTTCTGCTTCCCTTAGCCACTGCTAGGGTTATGTTCCTTTACTTTCAGACCCTGTTCTAGCAGAGAGTGGGACTCGTAATGAGCTCATGCCTATAGATGGCTTTTAACCTTTGTTAATCATTCATGATCTTGGAACTGCATAAAACACAACAGGTAAATAGCAGATGACTCTGTGTGGTCACAGGAGCCATGTTTCTGTATCCCAGGAAATTACTTATTGACTACATAGACAAAAATGTACAAAAAAGTCGTGTTAAAATGCCTTATGATGAAGAGTAGTATATGAATCCATAGGAACACTCTAAGCATGGGGGAGTTTTATTTTTTTTTATACTTTTATTGTACTTCCTGGTAAGAGGATTGGATCTTAAAGGTCCCTTTTCAACTATGATTTCTTACAATGATGTGAAGCAAAATAATTCAGTGTTATATTCAAAAATGTATTTTATACATTTGATAGCCAGGAAAGCACACAGAACACAACTATCCCTTTCAGGGGTGACCCAAAAGCACTGCCTGGTTAAGTGACTTACTCAGTTACATAGTAGGCAAACATAGGTGGAAAAACTCAAACCCTGTACCCTGGGCTACATACAGCAGCTTGGACCTCAGTCCTCTGTGCAAAGAAAAGAAGATAAAACTACAAAACAAACATGTATAGTTGAAAATTAAACATGCTTAGCACTATACAGTCCATTCAAACTGAGGTCAGTTAAACAATATTCTGCGCTATCAAACTGTATTTAATTTATTGTAATGTGTGTTCTTTTTCATAGGCTTATACAACAATAGCTAATGACAGGAATCTTAACAATGAACAGCAGTTAGTAAAACGAAGGAGGTGATTATGTTGTTTAAGTAGCATGCAGTTCTTTTCACTGCGTAAACAAGACTTTAGCTGTGGTGCAGACTTTCCTGTGTGGCTTCTCATGGTTGAAATGAGCGTATTCCAGGTTCTAATAAAACACAAAAGGAAATGCTTTATAGAACACTTAAGTTGTCATTGTTGTAGGCAAACACCAAGAGGAGGGATGAAGATGAGTAGAACAATTTTGTGTTGGATTTTAGTTTTTAGTGATCCAACTAAGTGAAGTAATGTCCTCATTTTAGCATGGTATGTAATAAGACCTTAATTCTAAGGCTACATGTTAGCCATTGTATGTATTCCTCTTTGAGATTTTAATATTTTAATTTGTATTTTACTTAGTGACAGGTTTTATTTAATAACATCTGGATCAATTTCCCTGCATGTTTTATTTAGTAACATCTGGAACACTCATGTGTTTGCACCCAAGTGTCCTGTTATTAGGGGAAGTGCACATGATAGGTATAAACACTACTTTGTCTAGTGCAAACCTGTTGTGTTTGATAGGAAGATCACCCACCATCCTACATGCTCTCAGCAAAGCCTGCATAAGAATATTTTATGTATATGGCTGCAAATGCCAAAGATGGTCTGATCCACAACACAGTAGTTGAAGAGTTTCTTTGTTGCCCCATTTTGTGTAGGTCCTCCTCATTTTGAACTAACACTGCAAGTTTTTGTGTACCAGAAACATGTCCTGCACTTTTTGAAGTTTTCCCTAATGCCATTTTGAGCTATCACAGACTCCCCCATGATATCAATATCCTACAAGAGGCCCTAACACAAATAAATGACTGGTGCAAAAGCCACAGTTTAAATTCAGTGCAAAGACATGCATTATAATGCCCTTTGGGAAATCATCTACTCAAGCTAATTACTTCATCAATAAAATACTCCTAAGAGTTAACCCAGTAGTTAGGGATCTGGGAACATATGTAGATAGTTATCTGGCATTTGACCAACATTTAGGCAAGGTAGTAAGAAAATAATTTTATTTCACCCAGCACGTAAGAAAGGATATGGCATTCAGGTCCAAGGAAGTAATAGTGCAACTCAACTCAACCCTTATCAGACCCATCATTGAGTACCATACCCTCTTTGGCACATAACTAACCAGGCACTTGCTACAGTTTGAACACCATCAAAGGTTCCTCACCAGGGGAGTCCAGTGTATGAATACCTTGTCCTACACAGATCACCTTAAGGCCCTATCTCTGTACTCAGTCTCCTGCAGGTTACTAAGAGAAGATCTATGCCAGGCATATAAGACATCCTCATATCCAGCCCTGAAGAATCTCTTGCACATCCACAAGACAAACAGCATAAGAAACATTAACTAGATTGTACTGGAGGGGCTGATGTCTCAAAGGATCTCAATGCTATGAAATAAGCTTTCCATCTACATGATGCAGAGTTCATCCCTCACCGTATTCAAAAGAAACCTTGATCATTGATTGGGAAATCACAAATTCACCCCCACATGACTGATGGACAGAGGCTGACAGTAAGTAAATTAATCCCCAACTAACATACCACCCCACATAACCCTTTGCTACCTCTTTACTAACATACCACACCATACAGACGTCCAAGGAACACGAGGACAAAACTGGGTTGGATTGCATGGCTAGACTTGTACAGACCTTGGCAGTTGTTAGCCTGGTATAAACCTATGAACCTATGGGTTTACATCATATTGGTTAAATTATTCAAAAACTAGTGACTTGTCTCCATACATGGCCTTATTAATTACTGTAAGGGAGTGTCAGATTGACAGATAGTTCATGTTGTTTTTGTTGTTAAAGATGGTAAAGAAGAAGAAGCCCTAACAATGTACTTCAAGGAAGTACCAGACATCAATGGTAACAGATGTGATTGACATTGATACATTTGTTCTGTAAATGACTTTTTTACACAGTTCAAAGCACTATAACCCATTTACTCTAATGGAGCTCCGGAAGTTTGCACTCTAACTTCCAATGGGTGGAGCCTAAGCCTTTTGGAAGAATCAAATTATGTCCTTACATTTCAAACAAATGCTCATACTTCTGGAACCATAGGGTTATGAAAGAAGTATAAATGGCAAACTCTTCAGCACAAACTATTTTTGTAGTGGTAGTATTCCTTGGGTTCTAGGTCTTAAACCAAATTTTATAAGTCACAGTAAACACATTAACTATTACGTTTGTAATATTTTTTAAACAACTTAACAATATATCAGCAACCTCTCAAGCTAAATATATACTGCCAGCAGTATTGTATTCATCTAGCTGAGAGCTTTCATAAGAGGCTAAAGAGTTCTGCCTGTGTTACATGGTTCTTAAGATTTTTAGAAGAATGTGAAAATTGTCTATTTAAATTAATATCATAAAAACAACAGTTAGTATCTCTTTACCTGCACTAGACCGAGGCCAAATATTAATGCAGTTGAGTTTGCCATTGTGTAAGCTTTAAGATGAAATATTTTAAAACCTTGTACATAGCATGATTTTGGAATTATTGATGCAAATATGAATAAGCAATATTTGACACCTAGAGGTGGCAGTAGGAGTTAACTGCAGATGTACGTGGAGACGTCACTAGGATGTAATGAGATAAGATAGCCTAGTTTAGGCCTTGCATATTTAATTCTTTTAAGGTCCTCTATTGTGCAAATGAATCAAAAGCCTTTGTCAAGTCAGTGAAAACAATTCACATCAGTTGCCTTCATCCATAGATTTATACATGTTATTTGTAAAGGAAAGTGGTGAGACATATGTATAATGGAATGCAGTGACATCACTGATGCATTACTTGGATAATATCTAGTTAAGCTACTTTCTGTTGTGCTTTGTAAAAGGGTCTACTCTCCCATTAACACTCCCAAAAGGCATTCTTTTAGGACTGATACTCAATGGAGGTGGGAGTAAAGGGGGTTGGTAACCATCTCTTCTCTTACAAACAGGATCAGGAACTAGAGTTAACTTTATCTGATATCAACATATGATTGTAGTAAGCTCATGCATAAATATTTTTCAAAAAACACATGTATACGTTATCTTTATTAGGTTATATTAGACTTTAGCTAGTGATGAAATTGTTGCATAGTGTTTCCTCCAAAACTATGTTTGTGTTCACAAAGTAGTCAGTTTTTCTTGAGATTTCAATCCAGTGGACACAGGTCATTTGAATATCTTAGAAACTGAATTAAGTAGAGATATTGGTTGACATGATTCCATCAAGCCTTTAGGATCCTGTTTGTGGACTGGAATAATTGCCGATATTTTCCAGAGACTAGGGAAGGTATATATGGACTGATATATGTTAATAATATTAGAGAGAAATACACTGCTGATGTTATAGAATCTAATGAATTTAACATCCAGTCCATTGTATCCTGGTTGTGCATAACGTGAATAACATTTAAGCAGTGACCAACTTCGTTATATAATTTTTGTTCAAAAGCAAATGTTGATGTGAAACCAAACTGGTTGCTAAGTGTTTGCATGCAGAAGGGGTTGTTGGATAGGCATAACTGTATGACTGACTGAAGAGGATTTACACAGAAGTGTCTACAGGAAGACCTGGAGAGATGTTACTTGGTTACTTAGTGAAACAATAGTGTCAAGTTTGATTTGGCTGTTACTCTTAAATTATGTATTCCTTATCAGAAATGTTTGCGCTTGCCAAGAAAAGTGGTCTGTCTTTGCTATTAAGTTACTTTTAGCCTTCTTTGTCAGCTGTTTGCTTTCATTTCAGATATAACAGTATTTCAGACAGGAGGAATGGGATTGCTTGTTTTTTGTATTCAGTCCAAAACATTTTCCTTTCAAAAAGGCTTTCTTAATTTCTTCTCTAAGCCATTGGTCAGGCTGATATTTATTCTTTTGACTCTACAGAAATGGTACTTTTCAGGATCTCCAAGATGGCATCAATGTGATTGAACTGCTCTTGCTGAGCTTTGACTTGTCACGAACTCTGGTGAAATTTGTGCCAAACCTAGGTACAGTATGGTATTAATACTTCCATTAATCACAGCTTGCAAGTTTTTTTCTAACTGTGGTTTGGAATTGAATAACACTGCCGCTTACCAGTTTCAGGCTGTTCTTTAGAAACACTACAATCTGATGTTATCAATATTAAAAACATTGTAATCCCATTAACTGAGATACCTCCAGAAATAACAAGTAGAATTTCAAGCCTAGAGGACAACTAAAGTTCCTAGCAACTTCATGTAATAATATTGACTAAATCTGTTATTACTCCGAGGAATGTTTTAACCAAATGACGCAGTCATTCAAGAAAATGATACATAATACTTTGGTGAGTTTAGTGAACAAATAATGTGAGATAGATACCAAAAAAGCAGTTCTAAATAGGGACATTGCCGGCCCCACAAATGATTTATCTACTTATATGACAGACCGCACCATTCTCTTTGTTGCCCATCCTCTAAAGGCTGCATCCCAAGGCCATTTTAAATTAAACTGCCAAGTGCTACTGATACATTCAAAGTTCTCCAGGCAGCAAAGAAAAAGCAAACTATTAAACTGAATTCAAACTCACTAGCTGTCTTCCTGATTTGTCTATAGATGCAGAGCTGAAAAGCCTAACATGGCCCCTATGCAAATGTTAATAAAAAAAAATAACTTTAAAATGTAATTTCCTTCTACTGTGACTTTACTTTGAAAGGAAAGCCCTATAAAGCCAACAATGGTTCTATTTTTTATATTTTTAAAGAACTTTTTAGTTATGGATGCTGTCATTTAATGCTCAAAGCCTACATTTTTTTTTCTGCCATTGTAACAGTATTCAGCTACCTTAGTATGGGTTTTACTGCAGAATTATGGCTGACAGTATGCCCCATACATTACTCTTATAGTATGTACATTTACATGTTAAATGTGTTCCAACTGACAACAGTGCTAGTTCCTTGTTGCTTAGAAGTTAATTTCAAGCATTTTAATTTTTTAATATTTAACAAGTAGTTACCGCTTATCCTTGAATGCGGTCTTTCACCATATTTGTTTTTGCCTTATATAAGATAGCATCAGTAGGTATATTTCAGGTATAGACCACTGTTGGTATTCATTGAAAGCTTTATTTATATTATAGATATATCTGTGTTTAATGTTTTATATAGTGTCACTACGTGTCCTGAAAATGGTGAGCATTTGGAAATCACGCTGAATAAACAAGTTTGTCATGTACTTGGACTTGGACTATCTTTATAACTGACATCTGAGTCAGTTCTTTGCTTCCTCTATCTCTTTATTCAACTATGTTTAAATAATGGGGATTCTTAGTCTCTGTCTGTGCTTCTGTACTATAGTCTCATAGGCCTGAAGACTTGTGATGGCTTCTGTCTTTTTAAACAAAATTACCTCCTTGCCGCTAAAAGATTGTTTGGTGTAGCTGCAGTATCAATGCACTAAAACTGGTATATGGTAACTTGTACTCAGACATACAATGAAGCTATTATAGTTAGGGTAGGCTCATCTAGTCAGTTGTTCCTTGGCCCTTTCTAGTCAGATTAGTTTTGTATGATCTTATGGATTTATGCCTGAACTAATAACAATTGTGGCTATAATTCTTCCTTTAGCCACCCAGATATCATCATAATAAATTTCCCCAAATTTCCCACAAGGAAACCATCTTGTATTTCATACTCTAACAGCCAACGTAATATTAACATTACTTAGATCTATTTTTGATATTTAATGGCTTGTTTATTAGTTGAGTAGGGCATTCCAGCTGTACTAGTAGCAATCTATCATTCTCTGATAACCTAATGCACAATATCATAACTTATCTTGTATGTCAGGCATGATAGAGAACATTCTATTAGTGTCCTCTTATGCAGGGTTAAGATTCTTGCCCTAGCAATCATTCTTCTGTTTTTGAGGTATAGATGATAACCAGTTTTACCATAACTTGGAACTACTATTCATGGTTAGAAATGCTTAAATATTCATATGGATCATGAGAAAAACAAAAAACGTTTGAACGGCACTAATATAGTGTAAACAAAAAATAATAAGCCAGTCCGTAAAGGTCTTGAACACTCTAAGCTCCACATCAGAATGTTAATAAAAAATGATAATGTTTATTCAACCAATTTTGGTTAAGCACTTTCGTCACTTAAAACAAAACCGGGACTTCGTCAGAATAAAATACAAAGTCCACTCCAGGTAATTTATATACAGAATAATTAACACCTTAAATTGAATTCAAGTAACTTAAATTACCAAAATTTTAAAGCTACCCTGTTGAACCCCCCCCCCTCCATTTTTTCAATAAATATAAATATGTCCGGACATTACTTAAAAAAAAAACACATTTGTAAACCATTGTCAACTGATGACCATAAACGTACAAGCATTTTGCATTAAAAAACTGTTACATATTAAAAACATACTGAAACATTTAGATGTGTAAATTTCTATGGAGGGAAAACAGAGAAGAGATTGAAATCTAGAATTTATGAGCACATGTATGCTATTTCAAAAGGTAACTTGAACAATGCTTTATATAAACACACCCTAGTTTGCTAGGGTTTCACAAAATTTAAATTTGGGGTCCTAGAAGTAGTGCCACAGAGCCTAAGGGGAGGGTGGTTGGAATTACAGGTAGAATTAAGAGAATTATTTTGGATCATTAAGTTGAACGCAACTGTTTTTCCAGGTCTGAACAAACGTTTTTCACTTTTATCTATATTACAAAAATGAGCTTTAGATTTTTAAATGTTTCAATTTAAGGTGTTAATTAGTTTGTATATAAATTACCTGGAGTGGACTTTGTATCTTGTTCTAATGAAGTCCTAGTTTTGTCTTAAGGGACAAAAGCATTTAACCAAAATTCGTTGAATAAATATTTTCATTTTTTATTAATGTTCTGGTGTGGAGCTTACAGTGTTCAAGACCCTTACGGACCAGTTTATTATTTTTCTTGATTCATATGGATCATGTCTGATATACGTATTTATTATATGTACTACTGAATATATTTGAAATGCGATGGGGTTTTTCCCACTATAGTATTTATGGTTATATAAAGTCCAAAATAAAGTAACATGTTTATTGATGCTATTTCTGCATATGCTTACCTTAATGTTTGGATACATTTTAGATTTTTATGATAAAGAGGTATGGTTACAAATTTAGTTACATTCATTGGCAGTGCTAATAAATAAGATTCTAACATATATGCTAACATTATTAACTTGATATAAAACAACAGTTTTCAGTTGTTATTATGCAGTAGTTTGTGCCTGAGGGTTGCTATTGAGAGACCATTTGGATTTATCTTTTATGTTAGTTTTCTTCTCTTGTTTGTATGCAAAAGAAACTTTATTTTTGGTTATACCTCAGGCACCTGTTGTTGAGTAACATTTTCCACCCTCATTCATAACAAATATAACATCCTTCATTTGAAGCTGTAGGACTCACTGGTTCCATTTGATGGCATACAAACAACTGTTAAAAAACAATTAAAAAATTTATTGTACATTCTGTGTGCATGTTAACTATGTGTGTGTGTGTTTGATCTGTTATTGTGTAAGTTTGGTGTGATATAATCATAAGAATTTTTAGCACTGATTTGACACTATACCAAGAGATACTTGGCCCATTATAAATCAACTCCTTATTTTTATGACATTTAAATCAGAACAATCATATGTACAAACTGTGTTTCAATCACAACACTAATATTAACACTAACAATACAAATATTTACATCCATCTTTTTTTCTTTTCCTTGGATCCAGATGGTTCTCTCCACAGCTATGCTATTATGTCTTCAAATTTTGAGAAAGTACAATGGAAATGTGTTTATGGAATCTCAATGGAATTCACACTTCCAACAACAGGACATGGCTTGGCACATACTATGTAATGTAGACTTGCCGATTACAAGAGAACACCAGTTGGTTCTCATATTCAACCATTAAATAAAAACTGGATTTCTTATATTATTTTCTTTTACATTCCTATACTAATAGTTGCAGTTGCAGTTGTTATTAAAACATTGGCCAACAAAGATTAATTTTAATAAAAGTTATTTTATCAGATTTTCCCAAATCCTAGATTGTATGATCTGTATGAGTACCCTGCCAGGATATGACCCTATTTTTCTTTAAATGTAATAACTCACCGCCAGATTTAATCATTATCTTTTAATCCTAGCTAGGACTACTTTTTAATTTTGGGTATTCGCTTGGATCCAATCAGATCTGGATAATTCTATGCATAGTAAGGAATGTAAATACCAGAAGATATTATATGCAAATGATCTGTTAGATCCACACAGAGCTAATTTCCTAGAGGGTTGGGATTATGCCTTCTATTCAGCATCCCATAAAATATGTTCACATCATGACTTTTTCATTATCTTAAAAAAAAACTTAGCCTCTTCATTCTAGGGGCCATATGGAACCATGAACCTTCTCTGATCATTCATTTATTCATCACCATGAAGATGGAACAGCTACAAAGATTAGCTCCCACTATGCGGTGGAGATTGAGCTCATATTTCTTACAGGAAGAGAGTGTGGTCAGAAAAACTGAGTCTGAGTTTGCAAATTTTTAAAGAATCAGCTCTAGAAAGCATCATTCCTTTTGACATAACAGGGACAGTTTTTAAGGTTGCTCTCAGAGGTATCTCATCAGTTTGGCAAGTTAAGAGGAAAAAGCTAGAGTGTAAATGTCCACTTGAGAAACAAATCAGAGAAATGGATAAGCATCTGCAACTTAACTCTGATTTAGCTACTATGGAAAATCTTCAGCTAAACTTAAGAACAATTCATGCCAACATTTTATTATGTTTTGAGGCCAGAATCTGTGCTACATATTTGGAATGGGGACAGATTTTTTTCCAAATTTTTAGTATTTTTTAAAAATTTGTCATTCTAATAACAGTATTGAATCTATGCAAAGTAATGGTTGTACCTATTACGACCCAAATGATATTTTAAAGTTTTTCTATTGATCAATAATATTTTACCCTTGGTAAATTTAAAGCTCTTTAGAATCCCTAACAGCTCTGGATAATCCTTTACATATTTGAAGATGAAGCAGCTATCAAGGATTTGAAATTAGACAAATCATATGCTCCAGACAGCTATGGTACGTATTTCAAAATGAAATTCATTATGTCACTAGCTGTCATTCTGGCTAAACTATACAAATGCATAAGAACTGCTGGTAATAAAGATCCATATCTAAATCATTTAGGTAAGTTTTCATTTTAAAACCAAACTCTGATCCTTCCAAAAGTAATACATTATAGACATATATCATTAATAAATACTGGTGTCAATATTATGACAACGATTCTAGTTAAGAGAATGAAATCAGTCACTAGCTTTTTTATTTCTTATTTTCAGTATGACATTATAGAAAACAGACAGCCTGAATGGAAAGTTATCACAGTGGAACTGGTTGCTTATTATAACAGCTCTAACTATAATCAAGAAGCTGTTTTCATATGAGACACTAGCAAGGCATTTAATTGAGTACACATCCTTTATATAAAAAGACTTCTAACAAAACTTAAGTCTCCATCTTTTTATCTTATTTTGAACATGCCCACATAATGGATGACCCTTTTTACACTTTTTATTAATCCTTTCACTTGATCCACTTTTCTACAGAGCTTCCAGAATCTTTATCTCCCACCTACCTTCCCATAGCTGGTCATTCCACCATCTCCTCAACTTGTTTACCCAGTCCACTGGACTCGCCTTAGCATCCCCCCTGGACACACCCTAACCCATATCTGGAGATGGTGAGGAGATCAAGGACACTGGTGCAGCATCATACTGCTGTTGGAGAGTATGTCCTAACTCCCACCACCACTTGTCAGCCTTCCAAGATCCACAATGGCTGCCTTTGGGATGTGCAAGTGCAGTTTTGCATAAATACAACCTCACAAGCAGGACATATACTGCCCAAAGTCCAGAGCTTGTCAGGCCCTTAATGATATTATTGTAGCAAGCCTAGTTAGCCTCCCTTCCCCCAAAATGGATGAGCTGGCATGTGCCACTCATTCCTATCTACCCCCACATGGTCCCTCTAGCACTGGTGCTTCTAGTCAAACGTGGGTCATCCAGGGCATAGTTAGGGCTTTATCCTTCTGTGCCATGGGGCCAGAGTCACCAGGATGTTTTGATTATGGGTATTAAAGTTGGTAATTGCCATACATGAATAAACTCCTTTGTGTATGCCATGGTGATCTAGTTACAAAATGTAAACATTTTGCTATTTTATTCATCAGAAGACATGCAGAATCATATTAAGATCTCTAACTTTAAGCTGAAAATTGAGAAATTCACTTTATTCTCCTTAAATCTCAACACCCAAATAATATGGATTGTGTACTTGAAATAAATCAACCACTTAGGGATCAAATATAAACTTAACTTGGGAATGTTCATCTCCTCTAGGTTTAAAACTATTTTCCAGCATTTATTAATACTTACACAAATAACAAGGCCATGACAGTTGACATTTTCTATAATCATACTGTCATGCATTGAAGGGAACTGTATATAATCCTTCACATATAGTCATTATTTATTTTTTCTTTGCTTAACTTTTCAATCTCAGCGTTTCAAGTAAGAAAGGAGTGTGTGTGTTTATGTGGGGGAACCAAACAACAACCCTCATGCTGAGAGGGCACACTTCCTATCATATCATTAACTCAGTTTATCTTTATATTGGAACCATGGCATCTATCTATTTAGAAATCTCCTCCTTCTGCATCTGCATGCTACTTCCTCTTCAACTTCTCTGTAAGTTCGTCTAGCTTTGGTTCAGTTGTAGACTTTCAGTTCTTGGTAATAACTTTGTTACTCATTGGTGAATGTAAATAAATCACCTGCAGATTATGCTTGATTATGCACTCCTTTGGTAATAACTTTTGTTACTCATTGGTGAATATATATAAATCAGCTGCAGTTTATGCTTGATTATGCACTCCTTTGGTAATAACTTTGTTACTCATTGGTGACTGCATATAAATCACCTGCAGATTATGCTTGATTATGCACTCCTTCGGTAACCTTTGAAAGAAAACCTCTGGATTCATGGGTATTGCCACACTGACAACTGATTTTAACCATTGAAATATGTGCATCTTGTAACTTTGAAGAATAGGTCATTCCTAATTATACATAGCCAATCTCTTCTATGTCCTACATTACACATGTAGCCGCAATAACTGATATTTTTAAAGATTTTCTGAATCCTAGCTGGGGTGTAAAAGTACCTATGTAAGCACTTCCATGCATTCATAAATGTACCTATGTAAGCACTTCCATACATTTGTGAAAATACCCATATAAGCACTTCCATACAATATTAGTGAATCTCCAAGACTTGAACACAAACCCAGATAGTATGCACACTTGTAACCTATCACTACTAGAACATTGAAAATTCAGCAGGGCAGTTTAGTCTTTCTGCATGCCTCTTATAAGTGCCTTCAATTCCATGAGTGCCTTATATAATTGCCAATCATTTCTTTTTTTTTCCTGATGTTCTGAGCTGACCTAGCTTCTGTTATCCATTCAGATGAGATGTTAAACCAAGGCCACGTCGGTAGCTGAAGTGGATGTGAAAAATCCCATGGCACCTATTGAAAAGAGTACATTAAGTTCCCCCGATGCCCTGGCCAAATTTCCTGCAGTGGTATAAATGCCACATCAGGTCTCCTCTGAAAACTTTCCAGGTTACTATTGACCATTTTTGCAAGAACTTGCAGATTTTATTTATTTCCTGTTTTAACACATCCACATTGGTTAATTGTTGTAGATTTTAATATTAGAATTGATAATACATATGTTGCCTTTGTAAAATATTTTTTTTTATTTATTATGAAAGGATTTGGTTTTAAACAGCACATTGACTCTCTTTACCTTGAAGGCCATGTTGATCTTGTTTTTCAGCATGATGTTTCTGTACCAAACTTTGAAATCAGTCCTATGATTTGGTCTGATCATTTTGTTATTAGCTTCAATATTATGTCCCAAACTTTTTGTTACCCTGAAGTATCTTCAGTTTCATGTCATAAGACTTCAACAGTTTCTACTGATTCTTTAATCTCTGCTATTCTTTAGTTTCCTAATGCTTTATCTGATGATTTGGATGAACTTTAGATTACATGTAACACACTGTTAATTTCCTTCCTTGACTTACTTACCCTGTATCAGTTGTGACTGGTCACCTTGGTTCCACTTCTCTTATTGCCTTTAGAAGGACTGACTGCAGACTAAAGAGTAGGTGGCACTAAACTGGTGCTTTAGAAGACAAACTTGTTCTTGGCAACAAATTTGCTTGCTATCATTCTTAAGTCTGAAGCACTAAGACATCTTCCTTTTCTAAAGAAGTTGCTCAAGCTGCAAATTGCCCAGCAGCTCTTTCTAAAGCAGCAGGCCTCCTTTCCAACCATGGCTGTATTGACACCAGGCATTCTTTTTCTGTTGAAGGATGTGAACTGGCTGCTTACTACTTTTCTGCTAAACTTTTTTCCTATTCAAGCCTCTGTAGTTACTCCCTCTTATTATTTTTCTTCTTATATTGGTGAAAGGGAGGCTGTATCTTCTTATATTAAGAAGGAGTTTATCATTCCTGACATTAGTGATCTGAACAACATGACTTCCAGCGTGCATAACACTAGTTGTTCTCTTTACCCATGCCCAACTTAGTTTGTGGTGCCATCCCTAGAGGTCATTGTTCCATTAATTATTGAGATCATTACCACCTCTCTTAGGCTTGGTGTGTTTCCTTCATGCCTGAAAGAAGCATTGATGACCGCAAGCCTTAAAAAGGCTGGTTTGGATTCTGATGATCTTGGCAATTATCATTCAATACCTAACCTCCTTTTTTCAGAAGGTTCTTGAGAAAGTAGTTTACCTTCATCTGGAGTAATTTTTATCAGATTGGGCCATCCTAAACCTATTTCAGTCTGAATATAGGGGCAAGACACATTACTGAGACAAGTCTTTCTAGAGCATTTGACATTCTCCTAGTTTGGAGAGACCAATGTTGCTATTCTATTCTGGTTCTTCTGGGTCTTTCCTCTGCATTTGATTTATTGGACCATTCTATCTTTTAGACAGACAATTGTGGATTTTTAGTGCAATCCCAATTTGGTTTGCTTCTAATTTGATAGGTTGCACTCAGAGGGTTGTGTCATGTATGAACTCTTCTTCCAACTACCCTCTGCACTGCAGAGTTCCACAGGGCTCAATTCTTGGCCCACTGCTATTTATCACCTACTTATTGATGTTAGGAGAGAAGACGTTCTTCATTAAAGAGGTATGAAATATAACAGCTATGTTGACAACAGCAGCTATATCTTTCATTCCCCCAGGATTCCATGTAATGACTCATTTCCTTTTCTTATGAGTTTAAACTTATCTATGACTGAATTGTCAGTAGCAGGCTTGAACTCAATACCTCCAAATACTGTAGCAATGATGATTCATGCTACTTTAAGAAATGCTTCCCTTCGAGTTTTGATGCCCAATATTCTGTATCATGGCAATAAATTGAAGTTTATATGCAAGGTACTTGATTTTGGCATGGTCCTTGACATCCTGATGATACCTAGGGACCATATTTCAGCAGTTGTGAATACATTCTTTTTCAGTCTTTGGAACATCTCCTTGATCAAGCAACTTATTCCTCCCAGTGACCTTCCCATTCTGGTTCATGCTTTAATTTTTTCTCATCTAGACTATTGCAGTTCTTTACTTGTTGGGCTTCCTGAATCTGAGCTTGCCTGCTTTCAACTTGTTTAAAATTCTGCTGCTTGTCTACTGTCTGGTGTTCCAAGACATTATCATATTACTCAAATCTTGTACAGTTTACACTGGCTTCTTGTAAGATATTGTATAATGTACAAGATTCTTTTTATGGAATATCTTTCTCTTCATAACTATGGGCCACCTTATTTGAAGGTGCTTTTGCATATGCATATTTCTTCCCATTCACAGTTTCATAGGTAAGTACTAGGCTAGCTTCCTTTATAAGCCATTTTAAGCCTAGCCAATTTCCCTTCCAAATATGAGAGGCAAACCCTGCACCTTGTGTCTGTAAGGTAAACACCTTAACCATTACACAAACCCCCAACCCTTCACTTCATTCCAGTTCCCAAAATCTTCTTACTATACCAATGTTTAATTTGGACTCCTCTAGCTGTCATTCATTCAGTTACCAAGGCCCTGCCCTATAGAATCATCTTCGAGGCTGGCTTTGGGAAATACCCACAATTGCAGGCTTTCAGAGTGCTCTTAAACCATATTTGTTTGATGTTGCGTATTTATGATTATGTATGTTTGTTTTATCAATGTATTTGTTTTGTTCTATTATTACTTGATATGTACAGTACATGGGTTCAAGCATTTAAATAAACTTCAGCTTGAAAAGTGGCTACTAGCTTAATGGGAGTAGTGTCAATAAAGGATAAATAAAATAAAAAATAAACATACCTCTGGAGCTTGTTTCTCTCTTCCCTTTCTCCTCTTAAACAATTAATTTGCTTCAACCAGCAAACTATGTCTAATTACCTTGTCTCTATCTTATATGTCAAATGTCTTCTGAAGTTCCTACAAGCTTAACACACTCAGGAAGCCATAGCTGATACCACTAGTTCAGAAAGCCTTTTTTGTATCAATTCTAAAACACATTGTTTTACTCCCCATCTACTCCCTAGTACCTATGGGTATTAACTCTTTGACCTAAAGGTTGCACTTTTCTTTCTTAAGGCACTTTCTAAACTTGTGTTCTACATTTTTAAGCATAAAGACATTTACCTGTTGCTTTCCACCCTTCTCTCTCCAGCTAATGGGCTTCAAGATCTCTCATTAATCTAAATCAACATTTGTTTCCAAGCTGACATAAATGGGTTTGCTACACAGCATTAATATATTTTCATTTGTATAGCTTGATAGTAGTAGTAATTGTAACTGGAGCATTTCTTTGGATAACATTTTTCTGTCCCATCTGACTCATGGGTGTTCTCCAGACCAGACAAACTGATGATTTCTCATTTAGTAATAAAAATAATCCTCTTCATTAGAGGATCCGGAATGCCTGCCCAATGTACAAAATGTGGGGTAGTATGAATAGTTGAAACAATGTTAATAAATGTATAAAGTAGAAATGTAATGCAAATGTTGTAGTGTTTGTAACCTTTGAACGAGATCCAGACTCAAAAGTTTCCAGTTTTGAAAAACAAATCAATTTATCTTATGTGTCAGTTCTTGGTAAGAGAGTTCATTGGAAGCATGAATCAAATCTGACAGCCTTCTTCTAACTGTTTTAGTTTATATATCTTCCAAGGAATGTATGTTTCTCACAGATCTTTAATTAGGACATAATTAATTACTACTACCTTTGTTTTAAGAGGATTATTCCTATACCTTGAAACCTCCCCAAATCATTTGCAGGTTTCAAATTGATCAGGTTCTTTATCTGAGTAAGACAGAGTAACCAAAATCCCCTCTGAAAATAAGAGCACGTTAATCTGTTGTTACCATTGTGGAAACATTGCAAATCTGACTGTTCTATATGCAGGGCCAAAGGTTCCAAAAACAGAATGAATAGCAGGGGCAACAAAGAGCAGTCCTTAACAGGTTCCCCCTTGTAAGCTGTTACTGTCCTAATAATCTCAGAGTTATTTTCACTTGGACTGTGAAACCTACATATATCCTTTGTAATAGGTTTATGAAACCTCTGGATAAATCATCTATTTTCAAAACTTCAGACGAGTAGTCCCTTTTAAGCATATGAAATGTTAGAACCTGCTAGACTGTGTCCTGAAGCATGGAGCCTGAATGGCTGAAAAATTGAACATGCATGTACAAGTCCAAGATGGCCATTTCTTGAAATATTCTGTTTTCTCCAAGGTATGGCAATTTCAGAGTTGGTATATATCATTTCAAGGGGTGTGCGAAAAAGAAGTTTAAGGAGAAGAGCAATGTTAAAGATTCACTCTTCTTCTGGATTTTTGGCCCTTTTTTTTGGAGCGTTAGCACTAGACATTTTGAGTCCACTAAAAGCACCCGGCCAAAACTAAGACAAATAACCAAAAATAATATCTGCTGAAGGAAGCAGCTCGAGCCCCATGTAGAACCTTCTCTTTATTAAATATAACAAGAACAGTTAAGCGCTTTCATCCTATTCCTTCAGGACTTCATCAGAACTGAACCATTACTGGTTAATACACCATTATATATTAAATCAAGTTAATACGACATCCAATAAAAGCCAGCAATGGTTTAGTTCTGATGAAGTCCCAAAGGAATAAGGATGAAAGTACTTAACTGTTCTTGTTATATTTAATGAAGAAAAGTTTCTACACTAGGCTCAATCTGCTACCTTCAAACAGTTTTTTGGTTACAAGACATTTTGAGTGCCAACATTTCAATAGGGAGACCCTTTTTCACCCTAAGACTCCTTTTCACCCTATCAAAGGCATTTTCTACATTTAAATTTAATATCAGGATCATTAGGCATTTTCTGCATTTAAATTTAATATCAGGATCATTTTATAATTAATGTGGAGATCTTCTATCAGAAGTAAGTTGTTAATTATATTACTATGTATCTGCTGATCTCCCAGAATCTCACATTGATATCTATGTATCAATTTAGGAGTGACTTCAGCTAATCTCGTTGCCATAACTGCCATAAATAGTTTATTATATTGGTTTAAAACAGAGATAAGCCACAGGAGGATGATAATTGTTTCCCATCTTTTAATATGACTGAAATCAATGCTACCTGCCCAGACTATATATCCTCCCCGGATATTCTTATTACTTTCAGCCAGTGAAGGGCTACATTATCAGTAATGTCCATAAATCAGAAGGAATGCCACTTAACCAGGTAACCTATTTACTGACTGTTCAAAGTGACTCCTCTGCCTGCTCCTTACTAATTTTTGGAATACATATGGCATCCAGAAAACATGATATCATCTCTAAGTCTCCTGCACTGAGCCTCTTGATGTAGTTTAACATTATATTGTTTAAATACCACAAAATATATACTCTTCTGAAAACACTGGTATCCCTGACCTATTTTCCTAGACCTGCTATATCACACTCTCTGCCTCATACTTGCTTATTTTGAGGATCAAAAGCCTCAGCTGTTGGGTATAATACTGATTTATCTTTTCCTTATAACTATTTTCTGGAATTGTAATTTCTCAAAATCATATCTAGTTCCTTCTTAGCTATTTCATACTGTTGCTTCTCTTTGCAATAATAGGCTCAGTACTCTAGTTTGACAACTTTTGAAACCATCAATTATCTTAACCTATGTTAGCCTCTCTTCTTTTCAAAGCTGACATGCCTTGATTGCTGGTGCTATCTTTGTAACTTGCTCTACTTTATTACAGTTCTGTTCCCACATAGTTCCTAACTCTTCCTTCTAGGCCCTCATATACTCTGTGTACCATTCCTTATATCAACTTAGTTCCATGTAGTACAACAGGAACTTTCAGTGCCACTGCATGTTCCTTACTGCCTCACTTGATAGCTTTAATGTCACTGAGGTGTAATTCAGCTATGTTAACAGCCCCAGTGAAGATTTATTTATTTATTTATTTATTCAGTTTGATTACCGGGGAGGTCCACTGGGCTGGGGAACCCATTTTCAGTGGAGGCCTGGGGAGAAAAGCTCCACAGAAAGTTTATTAGATACACGTTTTTCAATCATAGTAAAAAATACATAGTTAAAAAAAATACATAAAAATACAAACAATATCGTTCAATCTCCAAAGCAGTAAACAATCAATACAATTACAATTAAGTTTAAGAGAAAATGAGTACACAGTGAAATAGTTGGAAGTAATAATTAGTCATGGGAAACAAACAAGTAGTTGAGAGTGGGGTTAGGAAGGGGAGAGGTTAGCCAGGAGTGAAGGGAGAGGAGGGTTTGAGAGGCAAGGATGGAAGAGTGCAGTTACATTTCCTGTTTAGGAAGAAGTAAGAGTGAAGTTATGATTTGAAATTATTGAGGTTATTGCAGGTCCGTAGAAAGGAGGGCAGAGTGTTCCATTTTTTTGCTAGGGTACAGGATATGAGAAGCTGGCCTGCTGGGCGCTTAGGTTTATGAATGGTAAGCAGGTTTTGGTGAGAAGATCTAAGATCTAAGAGATGATTCCACTTTGTATATGTATTGTCACATGATATGGATCCTGTCCAATCTTGCCCAGTCACAAATATAGGAGAATCATAAAATCACCAACCTCAAAGCCTGGATACATTACTTTGTATGTGTGTGCTAAGCCAAACATCTTCAGCAAGAGTCTAAATACTTTCCCATAAGTAAGACAGCTGTCCTTCTTGGGCTGCCATCAACATAATAGCAATGTTAGGCGCTGTCACAACATCACCAATTTAGGCATTATTGCCCTCAAATCAGCTGTCCTCCCTAAAGGGGATACATGCTGAGAACATTGTATATATTGATACCGATCGGTAATATGAGGTATCCTATTTACTGACTGTTCGGCCAATAGCCACTTTTATTTCATCAATAGTTATGAATCTAAGTGACTCCTCTGCCTGCTCCTTACTAATTTTTGGAATGCATATGGCATCCAGAAAACATGATGTAATCTCTAAGTCTCCTACGTTGAGCCTCTTGATGTAGTTTAACATTATATTGTTTAAATACCACAAAAATATACGCTTCTGAAAACAATGGTATCCCTGACCTATTTTTCTAGACCTGCCATATCACACTCTCTACCTCTTACTTGCTTATTTTGAGGGTCAAAAGCCTCAACTATTGGGTTTAATACTGCTTTATCTGTTCTGCACCACTGGCACATGTTTTATATCCAATGACTGACAGGCCTTAACAGCTTATAGCAAACATGCATTGCTGGGACTGGCTCTTATCACACCCATATAAGCTTTACACCACCAGCTGTAGAACATGATTATAATAATTGTCTATGCAGCATTTCACACACATCAGTCTGGGCCTGATTCCTTCTTTTGTTTTGCTGAAATCTTACCAACAGTAGCTGAGGCTTAATGAAACAATTTTTTCATACACACACACATACACACACACTCTTAATAATTTCTAAGAAAGGGCTACTGATACCTCAGCAATGACAGTGCCCCTTTCCCATTTTCATGATACCTGCTGATACAAATCAGAAAGCTTATATGATACCAAGATCTCAGTTACTAAATTCCCTTCCACTGAGCTGACTGATATTAGATTATCATAGCTGTTAGCAAAGCAGTCACCCATTATAATGGCAGATACAGTCACGCCAATGTAATGAGAACACCATTCATTAATAAAATAATGTAATAGAGACATTTGTGAATGAAGAAATGAGAACTTTACTTTTGAAAATAAATGTAATACATAGACAATGGTAGTGCAGTTGCATAGGGAAAATTAAAATATTTTATATGAAGAGATTCACAACAGAAAAATATTCTAAATTTATCTTCTGCTGTTATTTCCAATTACTTATTGTATATGGCTAATTATTGGGAAGAAAATAAAATCCAACAAGTCTGTGATTCAGAAATATTTTTTAACTTTGAAAGAATTCCCTAATTTCAAATAACAGCCTCAAGCAAACAGAAACCAAAGAACAGCAGAAACTTTTGTTTAATATACCCTAAGAAGGTTAGAGAGGATTTCTAAGTTCATATAACAGTCTCTGTCAAAAAGTAAGTAAATAACAAAAGCAGCTGTTGTTAAGTGTCCTTTACAAATGTTATACAGATGTCAGACAAACACATAATCTGTATTTCCCTTTAAAATAGTTGCTAAAATGCTCAGATAGTTATAGTCCATGAAGAAAGATGCAATTCAGCTTATCAAGGAAACAGTGAGCATGGCAACAATAAATATATTCTGTACTTCTACAAACATACACAACTATTTACATTTTTAAATTCAAGAAAACGTGTATCATCTAACATATCTTTCTTCTTCTAGACCACAAGAGGGTTTTCTTGAGAGGCAGCTAATAAACATTGCTTAGCAGAAAGTGTATTTCTATAGATATATCACCCAGTTCTGTTTACTGGAAGACCTTGTACATTATTAACATCTGAGTAAAACTCTTTTTACTATCTCCTTCTCATATATTTTCACCCTAGTAGTTAACTTTTATTGACTGTTGGGGCCTTGTACCTACACAATATTCTTCCAGTTGGGTGGGCTCTGGTTTGCAGTGAACATGTATCCAAATGCTAATAATACTGCTTGGATTACCTAAGCTGGGCAAGAGGTAGCAGCTGTGACAGCATAACTTCATTCTCTGAAGTGTCAGACAGAGCCTCACTGAGAAGGTCTCTCCTACAAGATTTGCATTTAATTACCCTATTCACTGCAGACAATCAGCACGTATTGCTCTCTTTTATGATAGTGCTTCACAATGTTAACATAGTAAAACTTGTGTTTCTGCTTCCTACCTGTCTATTTTACCACAATTAACATCACTTCCTTTTGTTACAAGAGTAAAAGGTCCTTCCTGTTTTGCTTGAAGCTTATTTTGCTAAACAGGAATAAATACCATAACTCCAGGGACATCAAGCAAACCAACATTTGAGGAGTGGAGAGTCTTGCTTACGAAATAGGGACTGAACATTTTTTTCAGGTAAACAGGAGACAGCTCATGTAATATCTTATGTTTAACAGCCACATTCTTGAAGAAATATAATATACAGATAACCAATGCAAGGACCAAAGAACAGGTGTTATATGCAAAATAGATAGGGCATAAATGTGAAAGCATGAGTTGTTGCTTATTTATTTTGTGAAGATATGTGAAGGTGGCCAGGCCAGCTAGATAGAATTTTGTAGATAATTCTGTCATTTGTAAATATTAATATAAGCCACAGGCTTGTTCTCTTAAATGGAAGAAAATTGTGTTAAATGTTGAATGTCAAAAATGTAACAGTGTACTCTGCTGGAAAAAAGCTGGTAAGTCAAGCCTTGTATGACTGTTTGATCTCAAACTCAGAGCCGTGATGTCTGAACCAGCAGTTTCTTTCTATTGTTTTGAGACCAGAGTTAATTGATAGATTTTACATATATAATGTCTTTAATTGCTGTGGTTTCCTGACCAGGTGCAAGATCAAAGCTATGTTAAACTCTGAGTTTCTGTTAGCTTGGGAAACCAGAGAAGAAGGATGTAATCTAAAATGAGTCAGCAGTGATGTATTATCAATTTAAAAGACTGTCTCAGAGAGAGAGCGAGAGAAAGAGAGAGAGAGCATTTTGGATTTTGTCTAAAGTTGACAACAACTCACCAGTACTCTGCTTTTGCTCTATACGTAAGTTTATTTAGAACTGTGATTGCTTTTAGGAAAAGACAGAAAATAGCAAGTTTAAACTAGCTGTTTTCCATATTTATGTCAGAACTATTCTACGGTATTATTTTAAGCATTTTTCTGTGATGTCTGAACTCTTGACTAGCACTGTGTAGTAAGAAGTATTGTCTTGTGTTTTTATTATTTAATATTAAATATATTTTAAACATTTCAACTGTGGCTGTTTTGTGTAGAGATAATTTAAGCTCTAGAGTACATTGCATGTTTATAGTGATACTGTACAAAGCCACTCCAAATAAGCCTTAAAAGTTCTGGTCACACTTACTAACTGAATAAGAATATTGCACAGTAATAATTGGAAACTCTTTGGTAAGGGCCTTTTTAGTAGCTGATATTAGTGGTTGGTGGCAGCTGGCACTACCTTATAGACTGGCAGGTAGGGGCACAGCTGGAGAACCTGTGCTAGCCTTCCCCAGGAGTGTATGTGCGTTTGTATATAACTCATATCTTAAAGTGTGTGTGTGTGTGTGTGTGTGTGTGTGTGTGTGTGTGTGTGTGTGTGTGTGTGTGTGTGTGTCAGCTAATTGGGCAGGGACATGAAGCACTGGTTGGACAGAAAGGGTGCTGGAGGTTTTAGCTTGACCACTAGGTTGAGATCTGTACCCTATAGCTGTGACAATGGGTAGTCTTATTGGGGATCTGGAGAGAAAGGGAGAAACTATCCCGATATTGACTGTGATCTCTATGTGCTCTTAAGTGAAATTGGACTTTACTGTGTGTGTATTTGTTATCCTTCCCAATGTGGACACCCCTCACTAGTGTTAGTGGTGAGGATTGAGGCTCCTTGATTACTGGGCCAGTGCACAGGTGTCACATATGTTAACAGAACTTAACTAATTTATTTGAGCCCAAGCTTTTTGTTTGAAGCAATTAGGATCCCAGTCTGACAAAAGTATTATTTATAGTGAGTGGGTGAGTTAGTTAGTTAATTTGTTTGTTTGTTTACTGCAGATAGTGCACTGATCACAATTCTGCACCAGCCAAAGTCAGTTTAGGTCACCAGCTAGGAATACATGGTACCAGGTAACAGAATAATCAAGTCATTGCACAGAATAGCATCAACAGTGGTACAAAGGTCTGTAGCAAAAAGTAAATATCAAACTAATCATAGCAGAAATTGGATCATATAAAGAGAGGTCTTCATCAAACAACACATCAAGATCTTGTACCTTGTCGATGGTGGATGAGAATTTACCTCCAACAAAAATGGTCGGTTCAAAGCAAAAGCTAGAGGATGAATGAATTGAAGGATGGACACTTAACATTGCAATATTTACTGAATTTTAAACATAATCAGATTTTAGAAGTTATATTAAGAGTGTACATAAACCATGCTTCCAAATCACCAGTGGCTGAACTAGAAGATGGATTAAATGAAATAAACATCAGAATAACTACAGTAGTCCATATCATACTATATTAAATGATGTCAACTAGTGGGAACCTGCAAGCAAAAATAAAGCCTACTAGAACAAAACCTGAGAAACTCCAAAGGAGAGAGATAGTTTATCAGAGGAGTTTGAACTAGAACTCACCCTCTGATATCTGCTAGCTAAGTATAAGTCAAAACAAAACAGAAACAGCTTATCCAGAATGCAGTATATTTATAAATGATAATGAAACTCCCTATGATCCACACATTTAAATGCTGCAGAGAAATTACAAGGACTCACATAGAGCAATAGCCACAATCTTTTGGCTTACAGAGGTTATCAATGACACTTATGAGAACTGTCTCTGTGCCATAATATGTTTGATAATAAATAATAACATTTGAAGAAATTAATAATAATAAAATAGTGATTTAATAATTTGATAATGCAGTTTTAATGGGATAGACAGACAGTGAGTAATTAACTGATCTTCCAGTGGAGCTTCTACCACAGTTTTTAACATTTTGTACAAAAGTACAATTTGAAATAAATCTGAAGTTAGAATTGATAGAGACAGACAACTGACCTTAAAAACAGGTATAAGCAATGCTTCTTTTCAAGTATCAAGAAACTTACCATACCATTTCTAAAGAAATTATTTATTTAAAGAAAATACTTAAAAATGTATAAAGAAGAACTTGCCCTTATTATGTCTCACTTTATTATTAATATCTGATTTTCTTTTTCTAATTTACATGTTTGTAGTAACTAAAGCTGAAAATAATAATCAAATGCCAAAAATATTCTTTCCTTACTAAAGTACTTTCTGGCTTCAAGAAGAATGACTCTATTACTCCTTTTTTTTTGTTAAAGTGAATTTCTCTGTTTGTGAGAAGGGAAAAGCATTTTCTTGATATCAAAAATGGTCTTAGTTATTCTGTACTGAATCCTAAAGATATAAGGGAATGTTCTCAATTATTTCTGACTCCTATCTTCCGATATGCCCTGATGTCAAATGAATTGAGTAAGAGTGGAATTTTTTAGTGTATATTGTTCCATTACAAGTAGTTAGGCAATAGTTTGACCTCAGACATTTGGGCTTGTTCCTCAGGGGAACTGTTAAGTCTTCTACTGTAGCTAGACATGGTTCTTTACAGATTGATATGGTTATCACTTTGAAAATTGTCCACATCAATACAAGCCTGTCTGGTTCTGAGGGATACACTGTGTAAGGGAAAAGCTAGTCAGAGTATGATAGCTTCCCTTATGTGCAGAAATGTCCTGAGTTTAATCCAAAACCCTCTATTCTTTTCTTTCAAAATATAATTTGGCTGGGGAGGGGTTCTGAAATACATCAATAAAAAATTTACAAGTCACAAATTTTCTCAGCTTTATTTCACACACTTCAGCTAGTTAGCAGGGCATTCAATAATCAATATATACTATGTTTTAATATCTTATACTACACCATGGACTTTCACTCCTGTCACTTATTATTTTTAAATAAATGGTTTAATTTTGCAGGTCATACATTTTGGAGAAACTGAATGCAAATGTCAGGGTATTCGTAAGGGAACATAGATCAGTTATAGAGTGGTCCTGGCATGTAAATAGTTTAGAACTCAGAGCTGTTAGATCAGCAGTCACTGGTTAGATCAGACCATAAACTAATCACTCTAGATGTCCACACAACACCACCACCCCCAACCAAGGAAACCATAGTGAAAAACTTTTCTATAACAAACTTCACCTTACTTAAGACAGAGGTGGTAAGTTTCACAGCCCCCACGCTAAAGGATAACAGTGTCCAAGATGCAGGAACCTTTACAAATGCACTCTATGAGCACCTACAAGGATGCATGGATCATGCCATCCCTAGCAAAACCAAGACTCACTCCCCTAAGAGAAGGAAACCAGTCTGGTGGACCCCTGCCATAAACAGGCTATACAATAGAAGGAGGAAACTAGTTCAGAGAAAAAGCAAATCCCAAGAAGGAAAGACATCCCTCATCAGTATCAGTAAGAAACTAAGGTCCCTCATAAAATCATCCAAGGCTAACTTCAAAAGAAATATAGCCAAGGATTTGAAAGATAACCACAAAGCCTTCTTTAGCTATGTCAAGAATCTAAGTGGCAACTCACAGATATGCTCTGAGCTAGTGCAAAATAGCACAAAATATACTGAACCTACTGATATTGCCAACATCCTGGCAGATAGATTCAGTGCAAACTTCACCCCCCTCTCACCCCCAAAAGGGCCCACAACAATACTGGAAAAGTGTAATGTTCCAGAAATCACAGACGCACAGGTGAAAACAGCCCTTTCAAAAACCAAAAGCACAGCGTCAATGGGGCCAGATGGTGTCCCAGGCTGCGTCTTGCACGAACTACAGAATGAACTAACCCCCCACCTAAACACACTGTTCAACCTTAGCCTCTCCACAGGCTATGTTCCCATAGAATGGTGCACAGCAATGGTTATTCTGCTCCACAAAGGAAGGGTCACAACTGACCCTGGTAACTATCGCCCCATAAGCCTGACTAGCCTGGTCTGCAAGGCTATGGAGCGCATCATCATGGAACTCATTAACAAAGACATTGGGAAACTCCAAACACTTGACCCAACCCAGTTCAGCTTTGTTAAGGGCAGATCATGCCTACTAAACCTGGTTGATTTCTTAGAGACAGTCACCAAGGCCATAGATGAGGGGAAGGTGGTTCACACAGCCTACCTTGACCTTGCCAAGGCTTTTGACACCATTCCCCACTCGGGAATTATAGAAAAACTCACCAGCCTGAACATAAACCCCTACATCACGAGATGGGTTGCCAACTGGCTTACAGACAGAACTCACACAGTAAGAATAGTGGGCTCCAGGTCCGACTCTAAACAAGTCACAAGTGGTGTCCCACAAGGCTCAGTCCTGGGACCCCTACTGTTCAGCATATACTTCTCAGAAGTACAGGCAAACACAGGAGGACTATGGCTAGCCAAGTTCACTGATGACTGCAAACTGGGAGCCATAACTGACTCTCTGGCTGACACGGACATTCTCCAAAAGGGCCTTACTGAGATGGACACCTGGTGTCAAAGTCATGGTCTCAAGCTAAATGCCAAAAAATGCATAGTCATTCCATTTGGGAAAAACAAAACACTCATGAATTACCACATAGGTGGCAGCCCCCTTAATACAGAAGGGGTAATAAGAGATCTGGGGACCCAGGTAGATAGTAATCTCTCCTTAGACAATCATATTGCCAAAGTAGTTAGGAAATCCTTCTATGTAGCCCATTTAGTTACTAAAGGGTTCGCATCTAGAAATAAAGAGGTTATAGTGCCCCTCTACTCGTCACTCATCAGACCCATCATATAGTACAATGCCCCATTTGGGATGTACCTCACAAGACACCTCCAACAGCTGAAAAGACCACAAAAGTACCTCACCAAGAGGATTACTGGCCTCAAACATATGTTCTATGCAGCCCGAGTGGAAAAACTCCAGCTGTACTCAGTGGCATATCGCTTACTCAGAGGTGATCTCTGCCTGACTTACAAAGCCATGTCCAACTCAGAATTGATGGACATGCTCCGCCTAAAGAAATCCATGTCACTGCGTGCCACTCGCTCTAGTGAGCTAAACCTCACCACAACAATAAATAGAACATGCTGGAGGGATAGATTCCTGTCACAGAGACTCCCCATGTTTTGGAACAAAATTCTTAATTACATTAGGCAGAGCACCTCACTAACACTCTTTAAGAGAAACCTTGACGAGTGCATGGGTAACAGAAAGTACACCCTTGGGATCACTTCATTGGCTGTTCTTGACAGAGGCTCAGTTAATTAATCAATGGGGCAGCGAAAGCTGACACACTCTGGCTAGGCTTATAAATGCCCTCAGGCAGATAGCCTAGTACCTACCTATGAACCTATGAACCGATGCTCTATTAAACTAATGACTCTTTTTGTAGCAGGGTAATCAATAGTAAGTAACAGCAGGCAATACAACCACTGAATCCGTCCATTACTCTTCCTCGTTTTCAGTGCATTTGGTTTCTTGATGTCTGAAAAATCTTAGTTACTATTTTGGGGAAGGATAAGGATCTAATGGAAATATTCTTAGTCATTTGAAATTTATTCCAGGATAGATGAGAGACTGCAAGAAAATATTCATTTCAAGTAATCCCATCAGACCACTTACTACACTTCCTTTCTGAAACATGGCAGAACTAACAATCAAAACCTTTAACATACATTTTCAATATTCCCCTTGCAAACATAATTATTCTATATAGCATCACACACACCTTAATTACCTGTATACCTAAAACAGCCATCCTTGAAGGAATATCTGACTACAGACCAATTGCAAACATTTGTCCATTAGCCAAGCTATAACAAAAGCTAAATAATTTACAGTCAAATGATTGATTATACAAATACTTAGGATATTCTGTACAAAAACATCTTACAAAATGTAACACAACAACAGTGATTAGACAATATAATCTCTAACAAATAAACAACTGTGAAACAGCTTGTAACCTCTAACCATGTGTAGCAACAATTAAAAACAAAAATGCTTGTTGGCTGTACTAAACCTAAACTTTTGAGCCATAAAACTGAAAGATAAGGGTTTTCATCTACTGAAGTGTTTTCAAGAGTTGGAGATTTTTTCAGATCATTTTTCAGCACACCCTGCAGCTCTTGGGACAGCTGAGTGTATGAAAATCCTTATCTTTCATTTTAGTGACATAATAAAGTTTCCTCTTAGTTGAACTGAACTGTGTTTTAACTTCTAATACAGAGAAATGCAAGCATCTTGTTCAGTGCTGATTTAAAATGTGCATTTGAAACAGTTATCCATAATCTACTTATTCAAAGACTTATCAAGTACTGATTTTCCTATAATGTTACAAAATGGGTTACAAATTACTTGTACCATTGAATCTTTCCAATAGTTGATGACATCAGTTGACCAGACATCAGTGCATTCCACAGAAATCTGAATTAGCTCTCCTGCTATTTACTTTATTTTTGAATGACTTACTCTGTGTTCGTTCTATCAAATAAACACTAATCTATAGAGTGATGATATAGTAACATGGAATTCAAATACCACAACTGAACTACAGAGTTTTCAATAAAATACTTCTAACAATTGTGGAACTGGTCAGTCATAACAAATTAATACTAGACTGTACCTCCCCAGAAATCTCAAAATTCTCCCACCTTCTCAGTTAAAGACATACATGGTGATTCTCTTCTGTAAGTTCCATCAGTTGTGCAAAAGTACCTAGGCATATGGATTAATAAAACTAAAACCTTAATTTTCATCACCATATAGAAAATATATCATAAGGAATACTAAGTCAAATGTATCATACAAACTCTGAAAGCTGAACCACAATACAACAATTTAGGGTCTACGCAAATAGCACCTGTACTCCCCTGCAGCAGTACTGAACAAAGTGAACCGACTTGCTATGCAGATAAGAATCTTTAATAGTCACATAGATTAAGCGCTTTCATCTGCAAACCACAGACTTCATCAGATTCTAAAATAAAATCCTTCTCCACAATCTTTCCAACAAGTTGGAACACTGAACCCCAAAAGATTAGAACTAGCAAATAACATGTCATGTTTAGAATAAAGCTTAAAGTCTGTTTAATGGGTAATTACAAATATTACTGGTTCAATAATACAGATTAAACATGAACAGTTGATTGTTTGCATTATGTATAATACTGCTAATAATCTTAAAAGCAGACTCTAAGCTGGAATTCATACATATTGCTTCAAATCTATGGAAACAAGTAAGTTCTAGTGTGACAGAAATATTTATAAGAGAAATGAATACACCCTGAATGTATATATGATTATGTATTTAGGTACCTTGCTTATACCCTGATTCTTGTAGCACAATGAATAAACTGCTTGCATTTAATGACTATACAATTGAAATTTCACTGCAAATTTCTTGACTGTGTATAAAGACTTACTTTCAATAGATATTAATGTATACTAAAACTAATGCATGTAGTTGTCTATATTTACTCTGTATGCATGTGATTGCTATAAAGCTAATATCATGACTGAAAAGGTTCCAAGGACGAGTTCCTTTATGCAGCTATTTTTCTTTTATTTTGTTTTACTTGTTTTTTGATTACTGGGAAAGTCAAACTGACCAAAAGCCCATTTTCAGCAGAGGCCCGGGGAGAAAAGCTCCAGATATATAGAGAAGTTAATTATTGCAGTGCTAATGACTGCACAGAATAAGTAAGAATGTTGAGTACTATGCACAGTTAAATCAGCAGAGAATATTATAACACTCAGAGCAGTTCAGTATGTACAATTATGTACAGTATACAGTAGACGAAGCAGTATAGTGAAAGTAATTACAGGAATTACATGAGTGCAGAACTACAGTGGGTAGTATTTGTTGTATAGGCTGTCTTAGCCCCAGGAGACAGTGCATTTAGTCTATGCAGTTGTTGATATAGCATATGTATGAAAAATGCATTGCAAATAAAATAACGTTTGCTAGTAAGTACTAGAGGCAGTTAGGCATTCTGTTGTAGACTAAGGATGGTGTGGTAGGACAAAAAGGGCTAGGAAAGCAAGAGATAGTGATAATAAAACATTTTAGAGGGGAAAGAGTTCATCTTTGTGTGAAATTAAGAAGAAGAGAATAACCGGGGCAAGAAGAGAAGAGTTAGCTGAGAGGAGATGTGAAAAGTTGTTAGAGGGAGAGGTGAAAGAGTGAAGACAGAACAATTATGAGATGAAGATACAAGGAAAAGTAAGAGTATATTCATATTATTTTGGATGTGTTCTACATTTACTCAATATGTGTAAGTCAGGATGGAGTAATTATAATCTAGTGAAATTATCCTGGAGCTGACCAGAAACATGCCCAGGATTCAGTTAATTTATTTATTGTCTTCGTATTTGAATGATGATAGATTAGGGGTTTGTCTTAGTGGTACGGAGATAGTGTTCCAGGACTTGGCTACACAACTTGAATAGTAGTAGTTTCAGAAAATGAAAATTGTTCCATATAGGAAACTCAGAGGAAACACTTTCCTCAGAGTCAGACTCAGGTAGCCAGTCAAAAAATTAGAAGATGCCCTTTCCAATCTCTTTTCTAATCATCTAATAGAATCCACAGAAAATGAAGGAATTAACTTTTATAACAAATATTCCAGTCACCCTTCATAGGTAGGTACAAGGCTATCTGCCCGAAGGCATTTATAAGCCTAACCAGAATGTGCTGGCTTTCACCACCCCCTTAGATTAGTTCCCTGTGCCTCTGTCCAGCAGAGCCACTGAAGTGATCCCTGGAGTAAACTTTCTGTTTCCCATCCACTCGTCAAGGTTTCTCTTGAAGAGTGTTAGTGAGGAGCTCTGCCTAACGTAGATTGGAATCTTGTTCCAAAGCATGGGAAGTCTCTGGAACAGGAATCTTTCTCTCCAGCACGTCCTATTTATTGTTGTGGTGAGGTTTAGATCCCTAGAGCATGTGGCTTGAGAGGATATGGTTTTCTTTAGGTGGAGCATGTCCATCAACTCTGGGTTGGACATAGCCTTGTATGTCAGGCAGAGATCACCTCTGAGTAGGTGGTATGCAACCAAGTACAGCTGGAGTTTCTTCAGTCGAGCTGCATAGGGCATCTGTTTGAGGCCAGTGATCCTCTTGGTGAGATACTTCTGTGGTCTTTCCAGCTGTTGCAGGTGTCTTGTAAGGTACATCCCAAATGGAGTGTTGTACTCTATGATGGGTCCGATGAGTGATGAGTAGAGGGGCACAATGACCTCTTTTGATCTGGATGCGAACCCTTTTGTGATTAGGTGGGCCACATAGAAGGATTTTCTAACCACTTTGGCAATGTGATTATCAAAGGAGAGATTGCTATCTACTTGGATCCCCAGATTCCTTATTACATCTTCCGTATTTAGGGGACTACCACCTATGTGTTAGTTTGTGGGTACTTTGTTTTTTCCAAAGGGGATGACTATGCACTTTTTGACATTTCGCTTGAGGCCATGATTTTGACACCAGGTATCCATCTCAATGAGACCCCTTTGGAGGATGTCTGTGTTAGCCGGAGAGTCAATTATAGCCCCTAGTTTGCAGTCGTCTGCAAACTTGGTCATCCATAGTCCTCCTGTGCTTGCCTGTACCTCTGAGAAGTATATGCCGAACAGGAAGGGTCCTAGGACTGACCCCTGGGTAATGCCACTTGTAACCAGTTTAGAGTCAGACCTAGCTCCCGCAACTCTCACCATGTGGGTTCTGTCCGTGAGCCATTTTGCAACCCATCTTGTGACATAGGGGTTTATGTTCAGGCTGGTGAGCTTGTCTATAATACCAGAATGGGGAATGGTGTCAAAGGCCATTGCGAGGTCTAAGTAGTCTGTGTGTACCACCTTTCCCTCGTCTATAGCCTTGGTAACTGTCTCAAAGAAGTCTACCAGGTTTAAGAGGCATGATCTGCCCTTAACAAAGCCAAACTGGGTAGGGTCCAGTGTTTGGAGATTCCCAATGTCTCTGTTAATGACTTCCATGATGATGCTCTCCATAGCCTTGCAGACCAAGCTAGTTAGGCTTATAGGGTGATAGTTTCTGGGGTCTTTTGTGGCTCCACCTTTGTGGAGTGGAATAACCATTGCTGTGTTCCACTCTATGGGTATGTAGCCAGTGGAGAGGCTGAGTTTGAACAGTGTGTTTAGGTGGGGGGTTAGTTAGTCTTTGAGCTCGTGTAGGATACAGCCTGGGACACCGTCCGTTCCCATTGATGCTGTGTTTTTGGCTTTGGAGAGGGCTGTTTTAACCTGAGTGTCTGTGATTTCAGGGGCTCTACATTTTTCTGGTATGGTTATAGGCTCTTTTGGGGGTGAGGGGGGGGGTTGAAGTTTGCACTGAACCTGTCTGCCAGGATGATGAGGGATGTCTTCCCTTCTTGGGATTTTGCTCTTTCCTGTACTAGTTTCCTCCTTCTGTTGTATTGTTTGTTTATGGCAGGGGTCTACCAGACTGATTTCCTTTTCTTGGAGGTTCATAGGTCCATAGGTTAGTACTAAGCTAACTGCCCTTGCGAGCCATTTTAAGCCTAGTCAATTATCCCTTGTGAGACTCAAACCCTGCACCTTGTGTTTGTACAGTAAACACCTTAACCATTAGGCCACCAAGTTAGTCTTGGTTTTGCTTGGGACAGCATGATCCATGCATTCTTGTAGATACCTGTAGAATGCATTAGTAAAGGATTTTACAGCTTGCACAGTGTTATCCTTTAGAATGTGAGCTTTGAAACTTTCCACCTCAGTCTTAAGTAACTTGAAGTTTGCTTTTGAAAAGTTTTTCACGGTGGTTTCCTTGACCGGGGGTGGGGGCGGAATGTGGACATCCAGAGTGATTTGTTTATGGTCAGATCTAACCAGTGAGGAGTTGCTCTCCGGTGTGGAACACTGATCACCCATGTTGGTGATGACCAGGTCCAATATGTTGTCACCTCTGGTGGAAGTGTTGACCAGTTGATCCAGGGCATTTGAGTTTGTAAATTCTAGGAAATGTTGGGCAAGGGAGTTAGTACTTGAGTAGTTCTCCCAGTTAATGTTTGGGTAATTGAAATCACCCAATATTAGGGTGTTTGGTAGGATCTTTATGTTTCCCAGTGTTTCCAGAAATGCGAAATGGAGGTCCTGGGATATGGTGTGTGATCTGTAGCAAGCTACAGTTTGAATTACAGTTTTGCACATTGTTAGTTGCACGTGGATGATCTCTGAAGCAACGTGCTGTGCCACTAACCTGGAGGTGTGGGTATCCTTGATGAATATGGATACGCCCCTGCTGAATGTGGCTACACCCCCGCACAAAAAATAAAACACGCATCCCCGGAGGGCAGCGCTCATCAACATGTATTAGCTCTAGAATTATCACAGTTATCCAAGTAACGGTGGAGCAATCAAAGGAACCATAACTGATTTAATAAGTCATTCACAGTTTCACTGTAGCGTCCGTCTGCACTGAGACTTCCATGGTTTAATCTTTGAGACATGCATATGTTACTGGCAGGCTCAACCAGATAGGAGCACCTCAGCAGGCGGGTGGAGAGGAGGGGCAGGAGCCTGCACCTCCGCCCATGGGAGGGGTCCCTCTCACCGCGGAGGGGGCATCCCGGGTGCTGGTCATGGACTGGCGACTGTGACCCTGGAGGGCCGTGAGCCAGCATGGAGTGCAGCGGCGCTCAGAGCCAGAGAGTGAGGGAGAAAGCTCCTGAAGCTCCTGTGCTCGGGGTTGCCCGCCAGAGCGGGGTGGCCCAGTGTGTAACAGGACTCCTTTGCCTTGGCCTGGGCTCATTGGACTCACCTCACCTTTGCCCCCAAGGGGTGCCCCACCCATGCCTCGCTCCTGGGGAGGAGAAGCTCGACCCAGGGGCAGTGACCCGCAGAGCCACACCACGGGGGCCCTCCACCAGTCAGAGGTTTTAATGTCTAAATTAAACCTAGGCCAAGCCAATAAATTCTTCCTTATCTACAGAAAAAAAGCAATTTGAGGAAGATAAATGTTTAACATTTTTTCTCTTTTTCTATATTTTAAAAACTGCAAGAAAAACCCAGCAAGCCATAATCTTCACTGTATACTTTAAATCTCCTGAACTAGTGACCCATAGAATATACGCATATGACCTCTTAAGAACATAGCAGTGCTAAGGGATGTCTCAAGAAGGAGACTGACTCTTGCATGGAACTTCACACTGGGGACTAAGTGTCTTAGTCTGACTATGCAGGAATGCATTCTCCACTCCTGCCTCACAGGCTGACAAAGAGTGGCTATAACATGACTGCCAAGGGCACTTGAACAGCCACAGAGGAAGTGGCAGACCCACCCTGCTGTATGGTGCTGAAGTGGCTATGGGATATGGAGTACAAAGTGAATGGTCTGAGGTAGTAGCAATGGTCACAGCAGAGTCAATCACTGGTGGATGAGGCACAGACTAAGCCTGCTGTGTTGGCAAGGGTTCCCTTAAAGTTTTGTTTTCCTGGGATCTAGAGGAATGTAGAACCATCAGACTGGTATGCTTTTCCATGGTTCTGCCAAAAAAAGGAGCCTGTGTCACTACAGAAAGTCAGTGACAGGCAGATCATCAAAGTAGTGCTCAAAAGCAAAATACACAATGATACTCCCAAATACACTTGTCCCAAGTAAGTGGTTAAAATAAGCACAAATACTAAAATTTAAAAATAGAAGGAAAACAGTGTGTCAGACCAGACAGTCTTGAGACAGTTCCATAAGACACACATTTTTCCATCAAAAAATCATGTTTTTTTCACAGATATCAGCATATATTTCACAGAAAGTATATTGTGGAAGGTTTTCCCCAAAGGGAACTTATCCTCCCAGCAATGGAAGTCTGCAAGCTGACTGTCAATCCTCTGAAGCCTGCAAGAGAAGCATTCTCTTTGGCACTCAGATTGCTGTTTTTTTTTTCCCACCTGGAGCTCATGCAACCAGTAGTCTGACTGCACGTGGTGGAAACATAAAGCTTTGTAAGACTTGACAGGATATAAGCCATATAGCTTGGCTACTGCAGTACTGATTTATAAATGAAGACTTAAGTTTGTCACGTGACTGATTGACATCTGACTAAGAGATAATTGGTCTATATTAAATCAGCAAATGTTTAAAAAATGAACGCTGATTTATCGACTCCATCTAAGCGAAAGTTTACAATCCCGAATACTCAGAACAGCAATGTTTTTCCCTAGGGAAAAAAAAAATCGCTGTTCCACAAAAAAATAAATAAATAAATAAAAACTTCAAAACATTACATAAAGTGGGGTGCTTCACCCCCCACTTAAATATACCAACTCTAAGATCGCACTACAGTGACGAAAACAGCAAAGTAACGGAGGCGGCCAAGCAATTTCTTTCCCTGGGAAAGAAATCACTTATATGCCATTTCACTATTTTGCTGTTTCGTGCTTTCAAGTTCGATCAAGATGCATTCAAAGGATTGCATCTTCGATTATATAATAGGAACCCGAGATAACTATTAAACAACTGGAGAGAATCTTGAGAAAGACCAAGAAAGGATTTTTGATGAGTTTATGATGAAATTCAGTGTCAAAGAAGTCCAGAAATAAGCAGCAACAAGATGGTCTTTATTTCTAGCATGGTTAAAAGCATTTGTGAAGGTGAGTAGTGCTATGACCTGGATAAAAGTCAAGCTTTGTGGGAGTAAGGTGCTGATTTGTAAAGAGGTGATGGAGTAATTGTTTGTGCATCTATTTTTTTCATACTTTTTGAAAGTGGAACAATATAGCAATGGGTCTATAGTCTGATAGTTCAGTGGAGCTGCTTTCTTTGTGCAGTGAAATGATGTGAGATTTTTTTTTGAAATGTGAAGGAATATAAGACTCTTGGATGGAAATGTTGATTCGCACAGAAATAGGGCAAGTCAAACAGGGGCAGCAGCCATCTTTATGAAATCCACAGGGACAGTTTTTGCTGCCATTGTACAAAGTTTACATTTCTGTAGATATTTTTGATAGTTATAGTAGTTGAACATTGGAAGTAGAAAGATGCACTATTGTTAAGTCCAGAGTGCGGTATCAGCATCATTTATAGGCTAGTCTTTGATTAAGTCAGTTATAATTGCAATGAAATGTGAACTGAAAGTTGTGGCTTTGAGAAGTGGGGAGGTATTGGGAGCTGGAGTGGGCCGTTCCTTACAGCATGGGTGTAATTGTTTGGACATGGTAGGCAAAAAACGTTTAGGGTTGTTTCTATTAGGATTTTGTATATTGAGTAATACAGTTTTTTGCCTATCAGATTTTTAGTTTGATTATGGAAATGTTTACATTGATGTAGGTTATTTCAGAATTTGTCTCTGGTCCAGTTTTTCATAGCTTTGTCCCTGTTTTGCATGAATTGTCTTGTCTGAGTTAGCCATGTATCAGGTTGTTTTTCACTATCATTTTTCCTGGTGGGGACACATCATTATGTATATTCAGAAATGTTTGGTTAAACGTAGTACCTTATCATCTAATGGTAGTTGTTGTTTCAGAATATTCCAGTTAAGAGATTGTAAGGAAGAGAGAAATAGTTCCAGGCTGACATTGGATAGATTATGAGTAACTTTACAGAGATATAGCTTGGTTGGGATACTGCACTATCTTATGGCTTATCTGGGTAGGTGGTCTCTGAAGATGTCAGGCAAAGTTCCATTACAACTGAAATTGGAAGAAATATTAGCCAATATTCAATCTAAGATGGTGGGCATTTCCCCGGTGGTACGGTGGTAGCGCTGTTACCTCACAGCAAGAGGTTCTCCCATTCGATTCTCGGCTTGGCTTGGGAGTGCCTTCTGTGTGGAGTCTGCATGTCCTCCCCATGGTTGGGTAGCGTTTGAAAGACATGCGTGCATAAATAGGCATGCCTTCGTTGAAGGTTGGGTGTTGAGCTGGCACCTCAGCGTTTCGTAAAAATCTGCTGCCAATCATTAGCGGACCGGAGTTCCGTTGTGGCGACTCCTAACCGGGAAAAAGCCGAAAGACAAACAACAACAACATTCAATCTAAGATGGTAGTTTTCCTGTTTGTACTATCTATGCTAGATGGTAAGTAAATACATTTTGAGAAGCCATAGTGATTTATCAAAGAAGATGGGAATTCTGTGCTAATGGTAAGCCACTCTATATTTACATACCCAAGATAATTTGTTCTTGGGAAATGGTGCCTGAGAATGAGGATAGCATGTCTTCCAAAGTGCTGATGTTATGTTGGAGGATATACAGCACACATTATCTTTTCTATAAGCTGAATTTCTTCAGGAAATGAAGGAAATTGTTTCTTCCTTACCTCTCTCTATCTCTAGTAGGGTGCAAGGGAGTTACAGGGTTCACTGGAAACATCCCTAAAGCATGCACACAGCAAGCTCATCCAGTAGGCAGTCTGAATCCACTCAATCCACCCGCTATTTATTTAGGACAAACTGTAACATCTCTGCCTTTGTACTTTAAGCATTAGGGGCATCCATTCTTCTGCGTATATTTTTGCCTGCATAGTGACTTGTCTGAAGACAAGTGCTTCAGTGTCCTAGTTTGTAAGCAATAGCCTTATAGTCTGTAAACCTTCCTCCACTGACATCCTGCTGGTCAGCTTTTACTCTCTGCTTCCTAACAGACACTGACATTTACTCATACTGCTCTTACTCAAACTATTTATTTTGCTTATATTTTCTACACTTCTAGACTTGCTTTTCCCATTACTTATATCCTCCTGATTTCTTTAATGAAGCTGCATCCCTTCAAGGAATTCACTCTTAGTCTCCTCCCTTCCTTTCTTATTTCTCCTTGCCTGACACAGTTATTAAACCACTTTCAGCTCTGAGCTAGTATTTGTGCACAGTCACTGAATCAGTGCACTCAATTGTTTATTTAGTGTGTTTTATTTTGTTATAAAAGGGCCCCTGCAAGCAAATAGATATATATGCAACAGTGAAGTTTGCAGTTTGAACACCAAACTATGGGCTATATTTTTATGTAAATTATGAATATTATGACAGCCTAAAACAAAGAACTTTGTCCACTATAAATAGCTCCATTTTCTGAGACCACAGCAGTCTCATTGGTACTTTCTCCTTTAATGTGCTCCCATTATTGTTTTTAGCAGTCCACTACTCTCCCTTCTTTAAGTTTTTTTCTATAATGAGGAACCACTTTTGGTTCTGAGCCAGTATTTTTCTAGAGCTGAACTCCTGTGTTCTTGCTTTTCTTTTCTCATCGTTTTGCTGATCTGTGGGGGTTGGGGTAGCCTTTGGACTTTGCATTTCAAAGTCCATAGAAACCTCCCCCAATTGTTCAAACAGATAAGTGCAATTTTTAACTGTTAACATCATCAGTCAGGTCAAGGTGATATTGGACTAATTCTCCTACTAAAACTGTGTCCTAGAGCAACAAAATCAAGACTTTCAACTACTAGCATAGAGGCCTTTTAAACTGCATTGTTCCTTTTACTTCTCTCTCTCTCTCTCAGCAGATTTGTGGCTTTTTAAGTCACTGATTGTTTTTTTCTCTGTACTTTGCCAAGTTTTCAACCTGCTTCATTCACCCTCTCTAAGACTCAGGCTGACTCCATTCCCTTACCCCACCCCCAATTCCCACATACTCTCTCTTACTGTACATTTATACTTCCATAGCACCACCAACATATTCCTCCAACCAATACCATCAGTTCCCTCCAAAAAACAATCAATAGAATTACTCCCAGTAGTAACATCCACTCTAGTTTACCACCCAAGACTTTCTCTCAAACTGTCTTAATCCTTGCACCCTTTAACTATCAAATTACATCTCTACAACTAACCAGTACCCTCCTAATATTTTCTAATCCTAATTTACAAGAAAGATAAACCCAAGTTAAATAAAATGCCCCTAACTCAGATAATTTTATTATTCCTCAGTCCTCCTCAATCTACTAGCCTTCACCAATTATCAAATCCACCTCCTTCAAATACTGAAGTCTTCAACCAAAGAATATCCACACAAAGAATATCAACATCTACCCAGCCTGTCTTTCTGCATAACACCCTGTCTCTACAAACAAACCATATCTGATTTATCTATACATATCTCAAAACTAAGTGTCCAAATTTATGATTAAATACCAAACCAAGACCAAAATATAACTGGCAAAACTCTTCCCTCTGTAAAATATCAGTTCAAAAAGTTAACAGAAGTATTCACCCCAACCCAGGTCTCACTGTTCATAAAACCCTTGCTTCCATCCCTGAAATAAACTATTCACCTAATACAGCTCAACAAAAAACATAATCCAAACTCACCTTACTAAATATGAACCTAGTAAGGCCTGCCTTGACATATACCCTCCTGATTTAGTCATAGATACTGAAACCTGGTTAAAAGAAAAAATAAAAGATAATGAGATCACCTCACATACAATATACTCAGACAGGACAGACAAAAGAAGTGCGCAGGTGGTGCAGCAGTCATTTACAAAAATTCCCTAACTGTCACCTTACTTCAGCAGGAAATTCACAAATGTAACTATTATATATATATAGTCTATAGTATAACATCGGAATCTACAAAGATCGAATGTTATGATATTGAACCCTAAACACCGAAATCCGCAAACATCGAACAGTGAGAAACATACACACAACACAAACACACACAAAAAACAGCAATCCACACATACACTTAAAATCCTACACCTAAACCTAAACATAAACTTTACATACACTACTAGCTATCCACTTATCTCGACCCTAACCCTAAGATCTGTCACTATCGCACACTCACCTCACCCGCGCCCTAACCCTAACTCACCTAACCCACCCCCTAACCCTAACCTACACACAACCGCACACTTACCTGACCTGCTCCCTAACCCTAACTCACCTAACCTGCCCCTAACCCTAACCTACACACAATCGCACACTTACCCGAACCCTACCCGTAATGCTCCAACATATCGAACGCTGAAAACAGCGAAGCCACAGCAACGGCCCACCAAATTCTTTCCCTGGGAAAGAATTCAGTGTCCTGCACCTTCGCTGTTTTCAGCGTTCGACAAAACTGGTTCGATATTATAACATTCGAACTTTATAAAATTCAATGTTATAATATAGACCCATATATATATATATATACATATATATATATATATATATATATATATATTTATATATATATATATATATATATATATATATATATGTATATATATATATATATATATACACAATGATCTACTTCAGATGGTTGACATTTCATAATGTCAACATTCATATGGCCGAGATCATATGATCGACATTCAAAATGTTGACCATAGAATAAAAAATAAAAAACACAAAAAAAATTACCTTCACGCTGCTAGCAGGGGGGCTCGGCCCGTCTGAACCCCTTGTGGGGGCTTCACCCCCCCACACCCCCGGGAACTTAAATATACCAACTCCGAGATCACGCTACAGTGCAGAAGATGGAAATCTTTCCAATCCGTACTGTACAGAGATGCCGGTTCTGCATGGTTGACATTTTGAATGTCGAACATATGGTCTCAGCCATATGAATGTCGACATTCTGAAATGTCGACCATGTGAAGGGAACCCATATATATATTATATATATATATGGGTCTACTTTAGAAGCTCGAACTTTCAAAACTTCGAACTTCATATGGTTGAGACCATAACATCGAAGTTTTGAAAGATAGAAATTTCAATAAAAAAATAAAAACAAAAATTTTTTTTTACATTTATGCAAGGGGACAAACCCCCTTGCACCCCACCACACCCCCTGATAATTAAATACACCACCTCTGAGATCACACTACAGTAAAGAGAACAGTAAATTTCCCTTTCCGCACTGTATGGCAATCTCCATTTAAACCATTCGAAGTTTCAAAACTTTGATCTTACGGTCTGTGCCATATGAAGTTCGAAGTTTTGAAATTTTGAGCTTCCACAGTAGACCCATAACAACAAAATGTACCTGTTAGGTAAAGGAGCTCCCATGGACAGCTTTTTCTGAGGAACATTCTCACAGTCCACAGATAGATTTTTGTCATTCACTTGCCTGTAATAGGCTAACATGTGAACCGTTGGCAGTAGAGCTGATTAATTCTAGGTGCTGCTTTTACACAAACCTCTCAACTGTTCAGATTTTCACAGAATGTCCAGATTTTTGGCTCATAGTTTTGGCCTGTTCCTCATAAAATTTATGGTTTTAGAGCAAATCACAGATGATTGAAGACATTAAATAGTGACATACATTTGAGTTTCAGACTTCATATCCCTCAGAAAATACAAGGTAACACAAATCCCATTATTCTAGCAACTTTCTACGTTTATGATTAATATTTAAAATCTGTCCCTATTTGTGGGCCTTTGTCTCCCATTATTTTAGGCTTTGCCCAGATTTCTTGCACTAAGAGGTTGAAGGTATATTTTTGTTAGCAGAGAAAACTAAGAAAGAGGTGCTACCCAGAAAGATAGAATAAATCAGTTAAACTCCCTCAATGTAAGTGTAGGTTTATGTCTGTGCTACCCTAAGGAAGGTAACACTGTTCGATCAAATGTTCAAAGCTAATCACTACTGGAAGCCATTGCACATACCATCAATGACATTAAAACAATATTTTTCCATTAATAAAATTGGGGTGCCAAGCTTGTTTGTATCTCATCTTCCATGAAAATTAGGATTTCTGACTGAGAATTAAAATTCCAGTATCCCAGCAATTTCTCCATTAATCATGAGATGTAATAGTGTCAAAAGTTTTACATATAATTAGCAGGGGTTTGGACAGCTAAGGGTGTTTCCCACTGCAAAAACACTTCTCACTGATTTTTTTTTCACCTTTCAAGTGTTTTTTGTGTTTGACTCTTTCCGGTGTTTTATGATCACACTTATGAGGCTCAATCACAAAGCTGTCGGTTTCACTAGGAAGCCAAAATATATTGTATTAACGTTAAAAGTAATAGAAATGTATCCCTCCACAAATTTATGAGCTGTTAATACTGGATTCCTGCAGGTCTGTAGTTTTGAATATTGTATTGTGATGTGTTTTTGTAAAATATTGACCCTTTTTTTATTGTTCCCACTGAGGTTTTCTAGCACTGAATTTGTCATTATCATGATCTTATGTGCTGTGATAAGTATTATTGTTAGCTTCCCCGCATTGGTAATATATACACCTTTTACTCTGTTAACTTATGCCTTTAAGATCACCCATGTGAGTATCTAGATAAAAAAGTAAGCATAATTATTTCACAGGAGAAAGCCATGGATACAGAATGAGTCAACCACATAGGTAACACCTCTGCCAGTTATATTTCATGTGTTATTTCTCTTCAGGTTAGCAGAGCAAAATACAATCATAAGAATATTTCTTTTTGCTGGAACTTGTTCCTGTGTGCCTGCAAGAATCAGAAGGTTAACATACATTTTTTTCTACCTGCTGTTTCACCTTTTATTCATTTTTTGCAACCCATATAAAGAAATGATTGGTGTCAATGGTGAATGAGCAATAAAAAGAAGTATCATAAGTTGCACCACAAAAAATCTTTTAATATTTGGTAACCATGCAGTGCTTTACTAGGGGAGGGAGATTTTATTTCAGGGTATATAATGAAGAACTGTGTGGTTACAATGCACTTATTCTGTAAAACAATTGTTAGTGAACTGAATTGGAAATTCTGCATACATTGATAGTCCTGTGATATCTATTATAATGACAAACTGTAGACTGCAGCAATTATAGCACAATATTCTCACATATATTTTAGCCATATAAATATCAGGTTTACTTCTGTCTCTTTAGGCTAGTTCCACATATTCGCCATGATTTTGGCATTGTTTAATTAATGCCTTCCATTTTATACAGGAGTAAGTGCAATAGATGTCAGCATCAAATATTAATTTGGAAATTAGCATGTAAAAAATGGCATTTCAGATGTGTGATGACAGTACTTATTGTTTAGGCAGATGATCAGCAGAGGGAAGTTCAGGCAAATTCATTATTAAGGTACTCACTTAGTACCCAGCTGACAAATGTGCATAAAATATGTACTTAAAACTATAATTTTAAATAACAGAGAAGGGATTTCTTATAAAGTTCCAGTCAGGCAATAGGCTCATATAATAACTTTCTGTTATCACATACTGAAATCTTGTCTGAAAGGGATATGCTGTTTTTTGATCCCGATAACTGAAGGAGTTTAGCAAGGATGTGGTGTATTATTTCCATGTCATCCAGGATAAAATATTGTTTACCTATATTCACCTGGTCGGACAGTCTCCAAGCAGTGTGCTCTATCCCACACCTCTGTCACTGGGAAAACAGGCTTCCTGAGGCTCTGCCCTGTAGAATCCAAGCCCAGACATTACATTCTTGGTGTGGGATAACCCCCTTTATAAACTGAAACAAGTAAATTATTCCACACCTCTGTCACTGGTAAAACAGGCTTCCTGAGGCTGTGCCCTGCAGAATCCAAGCCCAGACACTTCATTCTTGGTGTGAAATACCCCCTTTATAAACTGAAACAAGTAAATTATCCCACACCTCTGTCACTGGTAAAACAAGCTTCCTGAGGCTCTGCCATGTAGAATCCAAGCCCAGACACTCACTTCTTGGTGTGGGATACCCCCCCTTTATAAACTGAAACAAGTAAATTCTCCCACACCTCTGTCACTGGTAAAACAGGCTTCCTAAGGCTCTGCCCTGTAGAATCCAAGCCCGGACACTCCATTCTCGGAGTGGGATACTCCCTTTATAAACTGAAACAAGTAAATGTATGTACTTCTAATAACTGTTAAGCAGCTGTGCTAAATTGTTGTTAGCACACTGCTAGGGACCACTGATCACCTCTTTTTCTCTAGTTCTTACCTCCTACACCTACCTTAAACCATAACCTTAGTTTTATTCTCTGCTGTGGCTTTCCTAAACAAATGGGAGCCACTAGCAAACAATGAACAGTGCTATCGAGCTATAAACAATCTCTACACTAGCTCCCCCCGTTTAGTCATGTCTACCATTTTCTAAACATGCCTTAGCAACCTATTACCACCTTGGAACTTCCTTACATACAGCCCAGTCCCTCTCTTTTTTATATTTCTCTTATCTACCTGGTACTGGCTTTTGGAGATTGTTTTTTTCTTGCCAGCATAGACATCAGGCACTGGTTGTCTCACTGAGTCTATTATTACACGCCCCTCCCCTGACTCTGGCCCACCCTCTTTTTACTCATCTGAATTCTGTTTAGTATTTGAGGATGCCTGGGGAACATTTTTAAAACCTATACTCACCTGGTTGGAGCAGGAGCGGCCTTAGGTCAACTGGTGCCCTAGGCAAAAAGGTACCACGGCACCCCCCACCACACCACCCAGTGCCCCCATCCTGCTCTACCTACACCAAAAAAATACTGGAAAAGTGCCCCTACTAAAATGGCGCCCTAGGCGGCCGCCTAGTTGGCCTATGCCTAAGGCCGGCTATGGGTTGGAGCGTCTCAAAGCAGCATGCTCGTAAGTGCTCACTGTAATTGATTTTTGCCATTTGAAGCAGACTGTATTTAAGACATATATTTACAACTGCAAACATAACCGGAAAAGAACAGTACACTGACTTTGTCATTTCTGAACTACTTAAGATTAGGAAGTGCTGCTTTAAATGTGTTTGCATATTTTACTCACAGATGACCCAGCAACATTATGTTATCACAGCTGCTCTCTGTTGTTATATACCTTTAGCTGGCTGCCGCCTTGTATGTATAGCTGTTATAAATAGCCCTTTGTTGAACCAAGTGCTTCTGATGTTTTCCGCACCACTAATTTACTGTGCTAGTCTCCAGTGAGATGTACAGTTGATCTACTAAAGTATTAAGCATTATGTGTAGCTCTAGTTAATTCAGATGCCATGTTTTGTAATAGCTAAGGTCTGTTGCTCAGTATTGTAAACTGAATGATGTGTAAATTGAATATACATTACCTATAGATATTGAATGGATATTTCCTATTGGTATTATATTTTCTGACCTGTTTGGCTTGGTCACCAACCCCAAAACATTGTAGCTAACTCCTCCTGTCTTTCTTTCCTCACCAGTGTCCCACACCTCTGTCACTGGTAAAATAGGCTTCCTGAGGCTCTGCCCTGTAGAATCCAATATGGGCACTCCATTCTCAGAGCGAGATAGCCCCTCCTTTATAAATTGAAACAAGTGAATGTATGTACTTCTAAGAACTATTAAGCACCTGTGCTAAACTGTTGTGAGCATGCTGCTAGGGACCACTGATCACCTCTTTTTCTCTAGTTCTTATCTCCCCTTCCTACCTTAAATCATAACCTTAGTTTTGTTCTCTGCTCTGGCTTTCATAAACAAGCGAAAGCCACTAGCAAACTGTGAGCAGTGCTATCAAGCTGTAAACAATCTCTACATTAGCTCTCCCCCCCTTTAGTCACATCTACCTTTTTCCTAAATGTGCTTCAGCAACCTTTTACCACCTTGAGACTTCCTTACATACAGCCCAGTCCCTCTCATTTTTATTTTTCTCTTACCTACCTGCTACTGGCTTTTGGAGATTGTTTTTTTCTTGCCAACAGACATCGGGCACAACCCGCTCTGTTCACTCTCCGCTGTGCTCCGGGCTAACTCCGCTCCCTTACCCTGCCCTCAAATATCCCACCCGCCCCCACTACACCTACATTTATTGTTAGCAAGTCACACCCTCACTCCAACTATCCAATCCCAACACCCCTAATCCAATCCACACCAAGCAAGAACTCCACCATTAAACACTCACGTCCTTATATATTACCACCCTGCTCATGACCAATTCACTTTATTAAGCTATACTCCTGCAGTAATCCCAACTCTCAGTACCCAACCCCAATTATATTACAAGTATCTCAAGTGCATAACCCTGCCTAATTCCTTCCCCACACTAAAAATACGCTATATTCTCTCACCCACCATCATCTCAACAACACATGCATCCACACTATACAAACATGCTAATCATGCACCTTGCTACACTACTATGTTTAACTCTACACCACAACACAACACTAATCATGAGACACATAACTCTGCTAAACAGTGTGCCATTCAACCAAAGCCCCTAAGGCAAAACAGCATGCCCAACACACTAGTCATAGGTGATTCAATAGTGAGGCACACTGATGTCCCACTCACTAGGTTGAATAAGGAGAAAGTAACAGTCAGCTGCCTGTCAGGTGCCAGGATCCACCACATAATGCACACACTCAGGTCCCTAAACAACAGGTACAAATAGGACTTTGTCATTGTACATGTGGGTGTGAATGACCTGAGACGTACCTCCCTGGACTACAAGAAAAGAGACATGGAGGAGCTCTTGGATTATGTAGCCCAGGCGGGTATGACCCTAGCTCTAAGCAGCCTCCTACCATCACCCAGAATGATACCACAGTACAAGCAGAAAATGATTGATTTCAACAATTGGGTAACTTTCTGGTGTCATTCTAAGGGGATCCAGTATCTGTCTACCTGGGATGACATGATTGACAGACCTCGATGCTTTGCCTAGATGGCCTGCATCTGTCAAACCTGGGCTTCCAGATACTGGCCAAAGCTCTTGCCACCCCTATAATGCCTTTTTTAGGTGATGCTCCATAGACCAAATTACCACTGTAACAGCTACAAACAAATTCAATTTGAGGGTCATGCTACTCAACACTAGAAGTCTAAATCTCAAAATACACTCACTCGAAGCACTCCTTAAAAATGGAGAACATCGACATTTGTGTTGTAACAGAGACCTGGTTCAAGGCAGCAGATAGCACCACTGCACTACCAGGCTATAACTCATTCCATACCTTTTGGCCCCAGAACGTGGACCGAAGCTCCAAAGGCGGTGGTGTTTACATATTCATAAAGGATGTGCACACCTCCAGACTAGTAGCACAACATAATGCATCAGAGATAGTTTGGGTGCAGCTAACATTAAGTAAGACAGCGATTCAGGTTGTAGCCTGCTATAGGTCCCCAACCATGACCCAAGACTCACACTCCAAGTTCCTAAGCACCCTGGAGAATATTAGGGTCCAACCTAACACTCTCATACTGGGAACTTCAACTACCCCTCCATTAACTGGGAAAACAACTCATGTACCAATACACTTGCCCAACATTTCCAGGAATTCATTAATTTCAATGCCCTGGACCAACTCATTCTTACCCCCACTAGAGGCAGCACCATCCTTGACCTGATCATTACTAACATGGGCGACCATTGCTCTATACTAATAGTCAACTCCTCCCTGGTTAGATCCGACCACAAACTAATCATCTTGGAAATCCACCCCCCCCCCCCACAAAGGTAATCACCATGAAAAACTTCTCCAAAGCTAACTCTGGGCTCCTAAAAACAGAGGTGGCTAACTTCATGGCACCCATGCAATTGGAGAACAGCTGCATGACTGCCAAATCATACACTAATGCCCTGTACAAATATGTACACATATGCATGGATCGCACCATACCCAATAGAATCAAGATGCTCTCCTCCAAAAAAGGAAGCCAATCTGGTGTTCTCTTGCCTTAAACAAACACTACAACAGAAGGAGGAAACTGATGCAAAATAAGGTGAAGTCCCAAGACTGGAAAAACTCCCTTATCAGCCTCAACAAAAAGTTGAGATCCCTCATCAAATTCTCTAAAGCTAGCTATGAAAACAGAATTGCAGCAGATAGTAAAGGCAACCACAAGGCCTTCTATAGTTCTGTAAAGAATATCCACAGCAATACCAAGATTTGCTCAGAGCTGCTGCACAATGGCACCTCCCATACTGAGCCAACAGATATTGCCAATATACTGGCCAACAGATTCATTGCCAACTTTACCCCTCTCTTCCCCCACCACAGGACCAATCACAATACCAGTAGATTGCCAGGCACCCAGTATTACTGCTACACAGGTTAAAACAACACTGTCCAAGGCCAAGAATACAGCTTCTATGGGACATGACAATATCCCTGGCTGTGTTCTACATGAGCTACAGAGTGAACTGGCACCTCACCTGTTTGCCCTGTTCAATCACAGCCTCACCTCAGGCTTTGTCCCTACTGAATGGTGCACTGCTACAGTAATCCATCTCCACAATGGAGGGGCAACTACAGACCCTGGGAACTATCACCACATTAGCCTGACAAGTCTGATATACAAAGCTATGGAACGCATCATCATGGACCTAATAAACAAGGATATAGGGAGTCTTCAAACTCTGGATCCCACACAGTTTGATTTCGTGAAGAGTAGATCATGCCTGCTCAACCTGGTCAACTTCTTTGATTCAGTCACCAGAGCTATGGATGAAGGCAAGGTGGTTCATACAGCCTACCTCAATCTGGCCAAGTCCTTTGACACCATTCCCCACTCAGGAATCATAGAAAAACTCACTAAGCTAGGCATCAACCCCTATATCACTAGATGGGTTGCAAGCTTGGCTCATAGATAGAACCCACAGTGTGAAAGCAGCTGACTCCAAGTCAGACTGCTGACCAGTCACGAGTGGAGTCCCACAGGGTTCGGTCCTGGGTCCTCTCCTGTTTGGTATCTACTTCTCTGAAGTCCAGGCCAACACGAAAGGACTCTGGGTGACAAAGTTCACAGACGATTGCAAGTTGGAAGCCATAATTAACTCCCCAAGTGATGTTGACATCCTACAGAGAGGCCTCAGTGAGACCAACAACTGGTGTCAGAACCATGGTCTTAAGCTCAATGCCAAAAAATGTGTTGTCATCCCCTTTGGGAAAAACCCGGTTCCCATGAATTACCATATTGATGGTAGTCCACTGAACACAGAAGGCATCATAAGAGATCTGGGAACACAGGTTGACAGCAACCTCTCTTTTGACCACCACATTGCCACTGTGGTCAGAAAGTCCTTCTATGTAGCACATCTCATTACTAAGGGTTTTGCATCCAGGAAGAAAGAGGTCATTGTCTCCCTCTATTCTTCCTTCATTAAGCCAATCATTGAGTATAATACCCCATTTGGCATGTACCTTACTAGACAGCTACACCAACTGGAGAGGCCGCAAAAGTACCTCACAAAGAGGATCCTAAGCCTTAAACACTTGTCCTATATGGACAGACTGAAAAAACTCCAGCTATTCTCTGTCTCATATTGCCTACTTAGAGGCGATCTCTGCTTGACTTACAAAGCCATGTCTGACCCAGCTCTGTTAGAAATGCTACATATAAAGAAATCCCAATCCCTCCACACTGCATGCTCCAGAGAACTCTCCCTCATTACCACAATCAACAGAACAAGCTGGAGGGACAGGTTCATAACCCAGAGACTGCCCATGCTTTGGAATAGACTTCCCATACATGTCAAGCGGAGCACCTCACTGGCCCTCTTCAAGAGAAATCTTGATGAGTGGATGGGAAAGAGAAAATTCACCCCGGGGCTCATTCCAGTGGCTCTACTTGACAGAGGCACTGAGAACTAAGGTCAGGTGGCACGATGCCAGGGTAATCCTGTGGGCTAGGCTTGTAAAGGTTCCAGGGCCAATAGCCTAGTACACACCTATGAACGTCTTACATCTCTTCACAATATCACTAGCTCCTATCCCCATACACATACCTCCACACTGTCTCAGCCTACACACAAACTACACCCACCATCCCAATAGCCTCCACTATTTACAACACTACCCCAATCACACTGGCAAAATTCACAATCCTACCACACCACTCAACAGCCCAAATATCTCTAAAATATGACAAGACCTTACATAAACTTATAAAAATGCTACACCTTATAACAATGAAACTAATATGTAGTGGGGATATTCATCCCAACCCTGGTCCCACAATCCTTTCAACCAACACTGTCAACTCAACCCTCCATCCTGCCTTAACAGAAAAAGTTCAGACCTCCTAATACTAAACATCAACCTTAGAAGTATCCTTAATAAAATACATGAACTCCATGCTACCCTAACTCTCTACCACCCCAACATTGTCCTGTTAACAGAAACCTGGCTAAAACCAGATATTAGTAACAATGAAATAATATCCCCTGGTTATAATATGCACAGAATAGATAGACAAAAAAAAGAGGCAGCTGAGTAGCCATTCTATTTAAAAATAGACCTTTCTCTAGAACTCCTAAACATAGACACCACAAACTTCCAAAATGCAGAACTAATACTAACCAAATTCCATTTTAACTCAAAAAACATCTAAATATTATAGGCATTTACATCCCACCTGGGCACAATATCCCTACAAGGAACATATATTACAATGGTCATCCATCACCCACCCTTAAGAAAGTATCATAGCAGAGGACTTAGATTGGAATGCCTGTAACTCATCTACCCCTACAAGCCATATTAACCTCCATGGCTACTCAGAACTAATCAAAACCCCTACCAGAATCGATAAAAAAACAAACAAAGAGTCAATACTAGACTGGATCTTAACTAACCACCCAATACTGGCTGTCTACCCGACAGTCTTAGTGATCACCTCCCTACTTTTCTTCTCAGGCAACTACTAAACCCTTCTAAAAGCCCAAAATGCCATCAAATCCATAATAACAAAAACTTTAATGCCCTAAAGTTCACAACCTTACTTAGAAATTGCAAATGGAACCCAGTTAACTATCTCCCTTTAGATGAAACAGTACAATATGGAACTCAGTTAACTATCGCCCTTTAGATGAAGCAGTACAATACTTTAACACCACCTTCATCAGCATACTAAACAAACTAGCCCCTCCCAGGACCTTACGGATTAAACCCAACTATATTCCCTTGCTTACTAAGTCAACCAGATCACTTCTAAAAAGTGAGATAAAGCCTGGGAAAAAATGGTCCAATCAGAAAACCACTGCAAATCATCAAATATACCTAGAGCTCAGAAACTCAGCCAAAAAACAGATCAGGCAGGATAAAATAGACCATTATAGAAACATCCAAATAAAACATCAGTAAAATCCCCAAAAGTTTTGGTCAGCCATAAATAAAGTACTGCATCCAGGTCAAACCACCACTCTACCTCCAAACTTATCTAATACCAAGGATGATATTCCAACCCAGTTTAAAAAATACTTTACTGAATCCATTGTAGACCTTCTAAATACTAACTACTCTCCCATCTCCCCTTTACCCCCACCAATTCACAATCTCAGATGCTTTAACTTTCAACCAGTTCCTACTGCTACTGTAAAAAAATATCTTAAAAAACTCAAGTCAACTACACTGGCTGCAGATAACCTACAAGCAGAATACCTGAAAATAGCAACTGATGCCATCTCAGTCCCCGTCACCCTCCTAATAAACCATTCTATCACAGAAAATAAAACACCCAAACTCTGGAAAATTGCACACATAATTCCACTTCACATAGGTGGCAGCTCAACATATCTATCTAACTATCGTCCCATAGCCATACTATTTCCCCTTTCTGAAACCCTGGAAAAATGCATTCATTCGCAACTGCTACAATATCTATTAACAAACAATCTACTAACTCCCTCACAACATGGATTCCGACCTAATAATAGCACTACTACAGCCCTAGTGTGTTTCACCAATTCCATGAACCATCTCTGTAGTGAAGGTAATCTAGTCTCCTCAACTTTCCTTGATCTGTCAAAAGCATTTGGCACCATATCACATACCAAACTCTTAAATGCCCTAGCTGATTTAGACCTCAGCCAGACAGCAATAGCATGTTTCAAGACTATTTGGATGGCCATCAACAAACAGTATTATGGCAACAAAACATCTTCCCACATCTGCCCATTACTCTCGGAGTCCCACAAGGTTCTATCCTTGGCCCACTCCTCTTTACAATTATCGCAAACAAACTTGGTACAGCCACAAGAGATACCACACTCATACAGTAGTCTCTCATCAAGAGAGGTAATCGTGCCCCTTTATTCATCTCTCATCAGGCCCATCATAGAATACAATGCCCCTTTTGGGATGTACCTTACCCGACACCTGCAGCAATTAGAAAGACCCCAAAAGTATCTCACCAAGAGGATCAAGGGTCTCAAACAGATGCCATATGCTGCTCGGTTAAAAAAACTCCAGCTCTACTCAGTTGCATACCGCCTACTTCGAAGCGATCTATGCCTGACATACAAAGCTATGTCAAATCCAGAATTAATGGACATGCTCCACCTCAGTAAATCTAAATCCCTTAGAGCCACACACTCGAGGGACTTGAACCTCAGCACATAAATAAATAGAACTTGCTGGAGGGACAGGTTCATAACCCAGAGGCTCCCTTCGCTCTGGAATAGAATTCCAATTCATGTGAGGCAGAGCACCTCACTGAATCTCTTCAAGAAGAATCTCGATAAGTGGATGGGGGATCGTAGGTTTGTCCCAGGGATTACTCCCGTGTCACTATTAGACAGAGGCACAGTAAACTAAACCTTAAAAAGGGCACAGTATACTCAAATCAAGGGGTGGCGTAAGCCATACAGAATCGGGCTAGGCTTATAATTGCCCTAGGGAAGACAGCCTAGTATGAACCTATGAACCTATGAACCTAAGTATGCAGATGATTCAAACCTAATATGTGCAGCTCCTACCCTCCGGCAACTAGTCATTTACAGTTATAGAAGCTTGGCTAACTAATGCTTAACTAATACTGAACCCCCAAAACTAAACTCATCCTGTTTCACCCCACTAGACATCTTCCCTCCATTTAAAATTACATCAGCCAATAACACCATCATAACTTACTTTTCTATTACTAAGTTATTAGAGGTTACTATTGACCAGAATATGTTATTTGACAATCATACAGCCCAAGCCATAAAAAAGTACACAAAAAAACTAGGGTGCTTCTACAGGAGCAAACATTATCTCACAGACAACACCAGAGCCACTATTTCCAGAACCCACCTTATTCCAGCATTATTTTACACGTCCCCTATCCTTACCAACCTAAGAAATTCAGATATAACAAATCTAGAAACTTATTATAATAAAATACCAAGGTCTGCTATGGGCACCAACTATAGATCACACCATTGCCACTCTCTCAGAAAACTCTCATGGCTTGAATTCCCTGCACTGCTAAAACACAACTAGCTCAAAATGGCTTACCAAATAATAAACCAGCCTGAAAAAACACCATCCCTAAATAACTTACTAGCTCACTACTCCAATATTTGGACTCTTCGCTCTAGCAATAAGGCACTATTAGAAATAACAAAAAGCAAAAACCACGCTGGAGAATCCCTCTACTCCTGTATTGGCACCAAAGCCTGGAACACCCTACGACTAGACATTAAATCCAACACTAACATAGTCCATTTCAATGAACTACTAAAAGTCCACCTATCTGCTACATGGATCTGCCCATGTACTGAACCTGGCTAAATAACTACATAAATTAGAATAAACCAAGTCACCTAACAGACTGGCCAAATTACTGTCCTGGAACCAAGCTACCTAAATGACTTCATCACTATCTAAGTTACTCCAAACACACTAGATTCTAACTAAATGACAACTCTTCTAGTCTCTTCTACATTCTCACTACACAGTTTCCTTAGCATACCTTAAGTTCAAACTTGTATATATTGGCCAATCTTGTAAAGACTGTATATAGAGCTATCTGCTCAAACTGCTATGCTTGCATGATTTTTGTATCTTCCAATAGTAATCTTGAACTACTAGTCTGATTTTTTCTCTCCTGTATAAATTCCATTAACTGTAATTTATTTTTCCTTTTTAAAAATGCTATGCAAATTTTGTTTAGATTTCCTTAGAAATGCTCTTTAAATTTGTTTAAATTTTATTCTTTGTATGTCTAGGAGATTTTCTCCTCGCTGAAAATGCACTTGTTGTCCAGATGTACTTTCCTGGTAAACAAATGTAAAATAAAATAAAATAAGTAAAAATAAAATGCCATATTATATGCTGGGATTATTATTAATATTATTATTATTATAAGTCCTAGTGAGGACATTTAGGCTAAATGCAGTGACAGTTTCTTGATGGTAACTTATTTAGAAGAAGTAGTGTTGTTGCCTCACAGCAAGAGGTTCTCCTGTTTGACTCACGACTGGAGTGCCTTCTGTGTGGAGTCTGCATGTCCTCCCAGCGGTCAAGTGGCCTCCGAAAGACATGCGTGAATGGGCGTTCCTTTGCTGAAGGTTGGGCATTGGGCTGGCAACTCAGCACCATAAAAAATCTACTGCCAATCATTAGCGGACCAGAGTTCCGCTGTGGCGACCCCTAACCGGGAAAAGCCAAAAAGACAAACAATAAGTGAGATTAGCAGCATAAAAAGTTTTACTAAGAGATCAAACATTTTTACAGGTAGTCATAAGCTTCCTGCAACTGCAAAGTGTTATTTTCACCTATAGAACTCCAGTCCTTCAGACTAACAATGCTCCCTCCGTCTCTGTTTGCAGCCCAGTTCAGTACAACTGTTTTTTTACAGGCTGGCATGCAACAATGGACAACAAGCTGGTAACCGTGCAGTTTAGCCATGTGCTCAGGTCCTTCAGCTTTAACTAAAGCTGATGACTGGATCAGAACCCTGCTTCTGAGTCCCGTCAAGTAGAGATTACTTTTTTTTTCTGGCAGGAAAGGCCTCAGAACCAAAATATAGTCTGACTCTAAAATTATCAAGGGAAATCTTGGTTCCTCCACTGTTTATAACTCCAAACTGTTTCTATTTTTTTGCAGACTCACCCCTCCCTTCTCAAAATCCCTCTGAACCAAGTCATTCACCCCTACTCTTTATTCCCATAAGCCCCCTGCCTAAACAATTACTGCTTGTTCATTGGTATTTAGAAGTAATTTTACTTTATTACTCTTTTCCCATACAAAGGTCTACTGCAAATAATGTAAAACAGCATCCTCAGTACTCATCCTTCCTTACCTCTATTTATTTATTGACATTGGTTACTTGTAATAATTAGGAGTAACCCGTTTGCATACTTAACCTTTGTGAATGGCTACCTTGTTTCCCAAATGATCTAGTCATGTCTGCGCTGGCTGTTATGGAGGGCTGTGCTCCCAAACCCCACTAATTAATGCAAACATTCTTTTGGACTGCACCATTTGTGGGGAAAGTAAGTGAAGTTTAGGAGAGTTTTCTAAAACTGACAGATCAAACAGAATACCCAGTAATTGCACTCCTTACACAGAACATCCTCTTGGTTGCTACAAGTAACCATTGCCTATTTCTTTCTTTCTTTCTTTCTTTCTTTCTTTCTTTCTTTCTTTCTTTCTTTCTTTCTTTCTTTCTTTCTTTCTTTCTTTCATTTTCTCTCTCTCTCTCTTGCTGTCTTTCTTTTGCATGCACCAAACTAGCTTGGGAATTCCCTGGTGTTAGAGTGCAGCACAGTTTTCTTGGGAAGCTGATTTTTGAGTCTTGCTTTTGTATACTAAATACTGTTCTCATGTTGCTGCCTAGGCTGATTGCGACCTGCTTTCTTACTAGTTAAAGGCTTGAATCTGATTTTGGTTCCTAGCAGAAAATATTATCTTTATATTCGAATATATCTACAAAATGTATATGTTAAACTTGGTCGCCTTCTTTGAAACAGTCACCGATGCCATAGATGAGGGGAAGACAGTGCACACTGCCTACCTTGACCTAAGTCTTTGACACTATTCCCCACTTAGGCATAATAGACAAACTCTCCCAGCTAGGCATCAATCCATATGTTACTAGATGGGTACCTAACTGGCTCACTGATAGAACCCACTCAGTCAAAATAGGGGAAGCCACCTCTAGTAGTAGACTCATAACAAACGGCGTACCCCAAGGATCAATCTTGGGGCCTCTACTGTTTGGGATATACTTTTATGAGGTTCAAGCCAAAACCAGTGGTCTATGGCTGACCAAGTTTGCAGATGACTGCAATCTGGGCACTATCATAAATTCCACTAGTGATGTAAACATCCTCCAAGAGGGCCTTAACCAAACTAATGACTGGTGCCAGAAGGATGGCCTCAAACTGAATGTCAAGAAATGCATCATCACCTTTGGGGAAAAAGGTGTTCCTACTAATTATCACATTAATAACAGTGTACTAGGCATGCAATCAGTCGTGAGAGACGTGGGCACCCAGGTTGATAGCAACCTGACTTTTGACCACCATGTTGCCTCCGTTGTATGGAAGGCTTTCTACATGGCTCACCTCATAAGTAAGGGTATTTCATCCAGGAACAAGGAGGTCATAACATCCCTGTACTCCTCCCTTATCAGACCCATTACTGAGTACAATGCCCTCTTCGGCATGTACCTTGCCAAGCACAGAGAGACCACAGAGTTTCCTGACCAAGAAAATCCAGGGTCTCAAACACCTATCCTATACAGATAGGCTAAAAGCCCTGTACCTGTACTCAGTCTCGTACATACTGCTCAGAGTTGACCTGTGTCTGGCATATAAGGCCTTCTCAGACTCATCCTTGATAGAGTTGCTGCATATCCGTAAGTCAAACTCCACTCATGCAACCCGCATGCAAGGTCTCAGCCTGGTCTGTGACATTAATAGAACTTGTTGGCGGGATAGATTTGTGTCTCAACGATTCCCCCATCTGCAGAATAGACTTCTGTCCATGTCAAGCAGAGTACCTCACTAGCCCTCTTTAAGAGGAACGTGGGAGACTGGATGGGAAACAGAAAATATACCCCTGGGATCCCACCTGTGCCCCTGCTGGTCAGGGAAAACAGGTGCTGACTTTGTGGGAACATGGGTGAAATTTTTGGCTAGGCTTATAAGGGCCTCTTGGCCAATAGCCTAATATCGTCCTATGAACCTTTCATTGTAAAACTATTTCCTTTATCTTACTAACAAAAGTTTATATTTATTGTAATCAGATATAACAGCTCTGGTAGCTGCAACCCACCCCCCTCCCAATTTGTCAAGCCATGCTGGTCAAACTTCCTCAGGTACATAACCATTCAATAACTTCACTTCATAATCCACAATTTTCTTGACTGAAAATTAAAGTAAGGTGTGATTAATAACTCAATTTAATATTTAAGTGCCCTACCTAAAATAACACGTTACACAGCTTGATCAGTGTACCATTCAATAACTTCACTTCATAATCCACAATTTTCTTGACTGAAAATTAAAGTAAGGTGTGATTAATAACTCAATTTAATATTTAAGTGCCCTACCTAAAATAACACGTTACACAGCTTGATCAGTGTAACACCTACTACTGGAAAGGGAGTTTAAGTTATTCTATACATTCTATCTACTGAAAGCCTTTGCAAGAGTTAATATATATATTTATATGGGTCCCCTACAGAAGACCGACAGTGCACAACACCGACACCCACATCGCCGACACACGAAATACCGACAATGGGGAAACGGTAAGTCTTCATAGTGCGGAATGGAAATATTTCCTGGGGGTGCAGGGGGGCATATCCCCCCCTGCTAGCAGAAAAAAAGGAAATGTTATTTTCCTTTTTTCTGCAGTAGTGCTGTTGTCGGTATTTTGTGTGTCGGGCTTTTGGTGTCAGTGATGTTGTTAGCGGTGTTGTGAGCTGTTGGTCTTCTGTAGGGGATAAATTTATATATATATATATATATATATATATATATATATACATATATATATATATATATATATATATATATATATGTATATATATATATATATATATATATATATATTTCAAAATGATTGAAGTAACACAGATTTTACTGATTGCTTGCACCTTGCTATGCTTGGCTTTGCTTTCGTCCTCTAACCTACCCTCATGTATACCCACCCCCCAGTTCATTTAATTTTTAGGTACCAAACCACTCCTCACACACCTTTACTAATATAACTCCTTGTCTTTTCCTGTAGGAGCGCTTGTCATAAAGCTCATTATAAAGTTACCTCATGTTACTATATTCATCTTTGTCTTAATTATCTCCACACAGTGCCAAATATATTTCTCAACCTGGAAACATCAAAAATGTGGACAAAGGCCCATGAAAAGTAGGCACAACTGGCCAAAAACCAGGATGCTGATTAACATAAAATTTGCATACATAACAATTCTAATCTCACTCACCCTAATGGAATTTTGGGATACCAACATGAAAATTGAAGACACTTAATAATAACAAATAATGGCAGATATTTGAATTTCAGACTTCATATCCCTCAGAAAAATACATAATAATGCAAAACCTGTTATTCTAGCAACTATCTGAGTTTACAGGAGCAATATTTAAAATCTGTCGCCATACATGCCATTTCACAACTCAAATCTACTCCCCCAAAACAATAATGCACACAATTCCACAGGAGGACGCAAACCCAACTGAGTTGCTTTAACTTTCTGTACTCCAAAAAGACCCTCCAAAACAGCTATTCAACTATTATAGCCCATTATTATTCATTTTTATTTACAATTCTGATGAGAAACCACAAGAACACCGACCCGACCGGCTGGCACTATCACAATTTCTCATTCTCATAATCATGCTTATACTCTGCAGACTGTTTAAATTACAGTTATACCACAGGATTCAGCATCCACTCAATAGTAACTGTGGCGAATAGACTGTAACTCAACATTAACTACACCAAAAGATCCAGGAAAAAATAGCTTTGGCCATCACTGGCATGTTTCATCTTACATGTAAGCAGTAAAAGCATACATTTATCATTTTTACTTAAAGAGTCTAAAACAGACAAGTTAACACCATACAAATTTAGCACAGTATACATGAACATCATAATTTTACAGCAAAAGTTACCCACAGCCATTTTGAAAGAAATGGAAAGCAGTCACAGCACAATTTTCTCTACTGTAAAAGAGTTTTCACAGGCTTTGGGTAGTCCATGGGAAAAGTTTGTATGCTGCTGCTGCAGTATTAAAATATTGCAGCTATAATTAAAACTTCACCGATTAAAGAAGACCTAAAGGAGTGTAAATACTGCTATAAATACATTTCTGACGTTACTTAAGGCAAATCAGGTTGGGTGGTTGGCAAAAGAGTGCACTGAAAAATGGGCTTGGGAATGGGAATGTTGTAATGTGAAGAACGTTTGGCATTTAATCGCTGTGTGTGCACGGTGCAGAAATAGACTTTCCGACAGTTCAGGAACTGCCAATAATTTAATAGTGGCAAATGAGACAATACAGTATTAAGGGTACAGACTTAAGGTAATCTGAGAGTTGCATTATACTTCCCAGTGTTCTCACCCAAACATGCCCCTTCTAGGCTGAGAAAACAAAAGGTAGTGATCAGGTGATGTGTGATAGGGTTACTGAGTTTAGGGGCCAGTGTGAAGTAAAACTAAATCTGCCATTCTCACTTTCATCGGTGCTGTTTGGCTGGCAGCTCTGAGCTGCTTGAGCTGCTACTAAAAATCAATAGTGAAGTTAAAACAGAAGATGACTATGCAAACAATAATTAACACCAGTTTTAGTACAGGTGGTCAGTACAAACTACTAGAGTAAATAGGCTGCCGCTGCACATGAACTCCGGTTTCCTTTGATGAGTTATGAAAGTGTGTTACAAGTCAGCAGAGACGTTTAATAGATCAGTGCCCAGGGGCAGCACAATGGCAATAGTAGATGAATAACGTAGGCAGCTCTACACTGTCTCTGTTTGTTGGAGCTAAATCTGATCTGCTGAGGCTAATACTTGCTCACCGCTTTCGAGTCCCCCCCCCCCCCGCCTCCTACAGACCACAAGAGAACTTGAGCCAACATCTGGATTATATTTCACTCTCTGAATTTTGTTCTTCTTGGAGGAAAAAAAGACAGAAGGGCGACAAAAGTAGAATTTCACTTTAGAGCACAGCTGGGAGCATAGGTCTCAACCTCTTAAGAGGCCAATGTGGAACACAGACCCTAACAATGTGTGACAAATGGTCAAAATGTGGAACACCCTATTTTCCCACTGCGTGAAACGTGTCATTGCCATGGAGCATGGTAGAACTGTAAAATTCAATAACACACACTTCTCAGACCCAAAAACCTTTATTTGATCTGCAATACCATAACCACACCATAAGTAAATGAAACAGCACTTTACAAAAATAAAAATCACATTTACTACATTTTCTAAATAGACATATTAACTGCCAACAAAGAGTTCAGAGTTTTTACACTCAGAGATTGACGCAGTTCAGTATTCACTTTCCGCACCATACTAAATGCTCTTTCCGCTTGTGCATTTCAGTGTGGCAAGCAAAGTAGACTCATCATCAGCTGCTTAAAGAGTGGCAGTTTCCCTTCAGTGCAAAGGTCATTCAGAAGGTGTGCCCAGTACTTTGACACACATGAGTGGGGCCCATCTACTGGGCCTGTCAGATTCCCAGTGTCCTCGATCTGATATTGGGTAAACTCGTCGATTAATTGTTCAGCCTCAACATCATTTTCACATACACCCAGATGGAAGCCAACATCTCTGACAAGTCCTGAAGAAATGTCCAATTTTGTGGCTGGATTAATAAGTAATGCAGCATCTTTCAGTAAGTGATCCTGCATGGGAAACCTTTTCAGCATTTTCTGCAGCACTGCAGCATAAAAAGCTGCAACTTTTTTATAAAAGTTAAATTCAATGACTGTGCCGGCAATATCCTCCTCATGGCTGTTCATATACTGCTTGACTTCATAGCCAGTACGCAGTTCACCATTTGGTAGAACACAGCTACAGTCAGTCAACACTGACACATCACTGTGTTTGATTAGTCTGACAGCAGCTGCAGGTCTGAGGAGTCTGCCAGCGTACTGCTGCAGGAGTTTATGCACAGTGGCATGCAGTGTCAGTAGCTGACATTCTCTGCTCTGAAGCTGTATGTTGAACTCCAATAAGGGTTCCAGTGCATACTTAAGAAACATAAAAATCAAATGCACTTCATGACTCTGCAGATTTTTAGAAATTGTCAGTCTTAGCAGACCTTGGGTCTGCAGACAGAAAATATGAATTTAGAGATGGCCACATGTCCGGGGTTCCGTTAATAACCTTACCAAGACTGAGCCATCTAGTAGGTGCATGTCTAATGATCTTGAGGGGGTCAGTATCTGTGAACAAAGCAAATTCCTGCAGTTTTTGTTGTCTTTGTACACTGGAACTGAAATGGCAGTACACATCTGATATAAGTTCTTCAACTGGTGAATGTAGTGCTTTTACAGCAGCCTTACTGCAGAAATCTGCCAAGTGGCAGAGACACCCCATGTTTATAATTGTGGGCTTCACCTCCTTTAAACAAGACAGCACAGAATTGTGTTTTCCAATCGAGGCAGCATTGTTTGAGGAAAAGCCCACAATGTTGGAAACTGGAATGTTAAATTTTGTCAGAATGGACATTAAAGAATCAAACATTGCTTGTCCAGTTCCTGACACACATTTTGCTTGCCTTTTCTTCATAGTAACCAACAAGGATGACTAACAGTTTGTCATCTCCCATGTCTGTGCTTTGGTCCATATACGCACAGAATGGTGATTTCTGGCAGGCTGCTGCAGCATCATTCTGGTAATGAGGCACGAGTACATCCCGTGCAATGCATGCTGCCTTCGTTGCTCCACATGTCATTTTACAGAGAACATCTTGATCCTCTCCACACTTCTTCAAAAATTTCAGAATGCGTTCTCCTGCTGCAAATGATAAGTTGTGTTTAGCAAGGAGAGACACAAAACCAATCTCTGCCTCAACCACCTTTGTACTTGCTAAACTCTGAGGTCCAAAGAAATCCACCATAGATCTTTCAGCTGCATGCTTGCAATTCTGCCCGTGTTTCTCACTTTTGGCATGTCGTTGCAGATCATGTCGGCCCCCATGATGTATTGTGAAATCCGTGTTATAAGTCTTGCAGAAGGAAAATTTCACTCCGTGCCTAATCATAGAAAGCCAGTCAAAGGCACCTGCCCAACTTGGCTGAAAAATTGGGTATCTTCTCTTCTTTGGGGTGCGATCTGTTTCTACATCCCTGTCCTCACTGTAATCTGGGTAGTCTGTACCTAGCAGGTTTGTAAAACAGTGGTGTTAAACAATGAAACAAATGGGTCTATAGTGCATAAAGGAAAATTAGAAAATGTCCTCAGTAGCAAAGATACAAGACAACAGGGCCATAACCTACCCATATTATTGGAAGTTTCCTGACTTTGCACCCTCTTCTCTTGCTCATCTCTGCTCCTTTTGTTTACTATAAAGGCCTGCATGCTTCACTTCCTTGCTTCAACGACACTTTCAATCCTCTGGTGCTCACATGCCCACCTAACCAGTGTTGCAGAAGGGAAGAGTGACTTTCATGACATTCAGTACTCAAAGCACCCTTGATTATATCTCAAAATCCTTGCCAAGGATAAACACATCCAGCGTAACAAAGGCACTTGCAACATACATCATGACAATACTACTGGCATTTTACATTCACCACTTTAGATGTGTTCTACCCTGTCCTACAGCCAGGTGTGGGCCTGGCAAAGATGCCTAAAAAAGGTACTTAAAACCAGGGCCCTCTCTACTTTTACAAGAATGTGCCATTTAAGACATCATGCCATAGAACAGTTAAGACCAAAGAATACAAGATCAAGTTACACAAAGTTCTACCAGAAACAAAACTGGATACTTTAAAGCATCTCATTACTATTACTCACTTCTAACATGCATCCTGACATACCTCTCAACCTCTTAGTGCAAGAAAATTGGACAAAGCCCAACATAATAGAGGAACAAGCAGCAGAGAGACTTTAAATATTGCTCTCATAAACTTAGAAAGTTGTTAGAACAGGACCTGGCTTAGCAGACAGTTTCTCCAAAACAAAAAGGCAATTACTTTCAGAGATGTACTAGGGGACAAACAGCAGAAACATACAAACACTTTAAATATTGCTCTTATAAACCTATAAAGAGGCTAGAACAGGACCTGTCTTGGCATACAGTTTCTGCAAAAAAAAAAAAAACAATTACTTTCAGAGACGTACTAGGGGACAAGCAGCAGAAACATACAAACACTTTAAATATTGCTCTTATAAACCTATAAAGAGGCTAGAACATGACCTGTCTTGGCATACAGTTTCTCCAAAAAAAAGGCAATTACTTTCAGACTCATAATAGGGGACAAGCAGCAGAAAGATACAAACACTTTAAATATTGCTCTTATAAACCTAGAAAGTTAAGAAAGTTCACTGAAAAACTAGTAATCCCAAGGTAGCTTGGGAACGAGTAGAGAGGGACCGACACTAACCTATTACGTATGGTCAAGACACACAACGAGGGAAGTTGTATTCTGAAGAAGTCATTTTACCCGACGAAAGCACTAAATAAAAGATTGACTGAACTACATTGGTGTCACTGAAACCTAGAAAGTTGCTAGAACAGGACCTGTCTTGGCATACAGTTTCTCCAAAAAAAAAGACAATTACTTTCAGAGACGTACTGGGGGACAAGCAGCAGAAACATACAAACACTTTAAATATTGTTCTTATAAACTTAGAAAGAGGCTAGAACAGGACCTGTCTTGGCATACAGTTTCTCTCCAAAAAAAAAAAAAAAAAAAAGCAGTTTTCAGACATACTAGGGGGACAAGCAACAGAAACAGACACTAAATTTTTCGGTTTTGAACTTAGAAAGTTGCTAGAATAACAGGATCTGTGTTGGCATATAAAATTACTATCTATCACACTTCAGAGACATACTAGGGACAAGCAGCACACAAATACTGACACTAAATATTGCTTACACACTTAGAAAGTTGCTAAAATAACAGGATCTCTGCTAGCATACCTCTTCTAAAGGGAAATATTTGCAGCTAAAAGCCTAAAACACTTACCTCTGCTCTGCCTATATACACGGTACCACTTCAGCTCAATACAATCCAATGACTCCAGCACAAATAATCCACCACGGCAACGGCTGTCAAGCAGCAGAAAGATAAAACCTCAGCCTTCTGTTCTGACACAGCAAACTGACTCCTCTCGCTGAGTCGCCTCTCCTGGCAGGCAGGCTATCTTCCAACTCCACGTCCCGTCTTCTCCCCCGATGTCTTTGATCTGCAGCCACTCCTTCCTTCCTTCTTCCAGCCAGGTATTCTTTCCAATCCCAGTTGAACCTAAAAAGTAAAATCCCTGATTCCTGGAAGCCTTTTTCAAGCCATTATTTTGGCGCGAAAAGGCTTCCAGGAACATGACTGACCTGTATTTGGGAGCTCTCATTGGCTCCCATCCTCCTCAGACTCTCTACTTGATTGGCTCGTAGACCAAGTTTACGATTGGCTGTAAATGTGGTCTACGAGTCACATGCACTATTGTCATCAACTTCTGGCAACTACTATATATAACCAGAACTACTGAACAGTTATAAACCATCTCTGCATTCCCTAACTAGATATATCAAAATACATTTCTCTGCAACATTCCCTCATAAAGTGAAAAAGCTACTCGACAAAACACAACTTCACTCTTTCTTGAAAAACTATGGTTAAGATCTCTTCTAAAGCCTGCATGTGATATAGATATGAACCCTACAACACTACAGTCTGCTAACAGCTCCACAAGACTATATCTGAGAACAGATAAAATAACCCAAGATTATCAGCTTGAATGCACATATGCACAAATAATAAAGGTGAACAGATTCAACACTTCACTGACAATTACAGTTCAGAGGTGTTGGTAAATGAAAACATCACTAAGAAAAGAGATAGAAATGAATAACAGTTCTCCAATGGTTCTTTGATCCATGGTTCCTTACAAATCATTTATTTGATCTTAGTGGAGTGAAAACATTGATTGTTTGAGATTGCAGTGCACTGTTTTGGGGGAGTTTTACTTTTATCAATGTGCAACTGTAGGGATGAGACATACAAGTTTGGGGGGTGAGGGCTGCCATCCATGTAAGGTGCAGGGGTCTTGCCTCCCTTAAAGAAAAACTGTTTTTGATCTGTCCCATTGCAACTAATAGCACAGATGTGTTTTTAACAGATGTAATCATGGAAGTGATTTCTGAGCAATCACATCCTGATTCATTATAGTAGAAGCCAAATGACATCAGTGACCCTGGTTTTAACCTATTTAAATGCAGTAGGAACCACAGGGGCTGGCAGAGTAACATGTTTTACTGAAGAACACCTAAACTGCTCTACATCAGAAAAACAATCCCTTTACCTTGAACAAAGGGAGGTGATAATTATTAATATCCCACTCACCTACCTCACAAGACATTAACTTCTCTGACTCTATGTACTATCAAAATAGAATGTTAACTTTACGGATGATAATTTTTCCTGGTTAGTGAACTACAGTAATTCAGAAATCATTTGTGTAGCTGACATCAGAATGCTCGTGGTCTACTTCAGTTCCATGGTCATCGTCACATAATCTCATTACCAATATAAATGGACAAAAATGTAGTAGGGAGAGCATAGTCATTTATGTTTTTATCCCCCATCCATCAAATAATGGCTAAGCAGGAATCCTTACTGATTTAGGCAATGATTTTAACTGTACATTCACTCATTATCCATCAGCAAAACAGGGTGTCCACTAAGAAAAGAAATCTAAATAAAAAAGCATGAAATATGCAGACAATGCATCCCTTAATCATATATGTTCTATCAAATGAAGTCATGTATTTCACCTGCCAAGCTTGAAAGATACAGTTTATTACCTTTCAAATACTTTTTTGAGAGCTATTTGACAATATAACCTCAGTTAAGGTATTGGGAGGTAAACCCACTTCCCAGATTTAGATGACTCACCCTCTGAAAGTTTTCATGATAGAATAGAACAAAGTCTGGACAAAACATGTCCAGTTCAGAACACAGGTTGCAGTGTAACAAAATTTGATGCTTAGAAACAAGTGCAAGAGAGCAATATAGGATAAAAAAATAAACCCTTCAATTGTGAGGACTTAGTTAATAAATCACACAAGGATAGCTGGAGAACAATAAACTCTCTCATTAGAGCCAAGAACAACTATACTCCTTTTACTTCTCTATACACGTCAGATCAGAATACCGCTGAAATAATAAGAAACTGTTTTGAAAAGGCAGTAGTAAATGGACCACTACTAATACTTCCAACAGTGCCACACAAACATCTCCAGCTGACAGAGATCATTATTTTTATAGTTATGAAGCTGCTGCAGAAGACAAAGGACTCAAGCTCCATGGGGTCTGATAACATCCTCTAAATTCTTAAAACTGACACCACATTCCCTTGCTATACCCCCTTATCACTTTGTTTAATAGAACCATCAGAAAGGGGATAGCATCATCTCTCTAGAAAGAGACCTACATGTTCCCCCTAGACAAAGGAGGAACTTTGTTTAACCCTAAATATTTTAAATATTTGGAAAAAATGCCCACTGACAACTGGATGCATTCTTAGAGCAGCATAAATTCCTAAAATTATCACAACATGATTTCTGAAAGGCTTCACTGTGAACACGTTTCATTCTCTAACAGAATTTGTGGGAAAAGAACTTAACAAGGGAATGCAGTGTCTGGGCCTTCTTGAACCTATCCAAAGTGTTTGACCCATAATACAGTCACAGGCTTGGGTATACACAGCAATACCCTAAGCTGGTTTAACAGCTGATCTTGGAAAGAAAAGTTCTAGTCAAGTATTATTCATGAACATTGTCCCCAGTAACTGGGTTAACCCATAGATCCTTTTCAGCTACAATCTGGTCACAAGAACAAGGGTAATTCCGTCCATTCATCCATCCTCAACCCCTTTTCCCATTTTTGCACATGGGGTCAGGATGTCACTTCAACAGTGACAATCATCTAGAACCAAAGTTTACACCACCAGGGGCTAGCCCTGCACAGTAATTCATCTGTACCAGACACTCGCACACACATTCACACCTAGGGCCAATTTAGAGTGTCTAATCTACCTGCTGCATGTCTTTGGAATAAGAAATATAAATATATAGACAATTTAGTGTAGTTAATTAATCTGCATTTTTCTGGGAGGAAACCCACACGCATATGGGGAAAATGTGCAAAGTCTACAGAAAATGACCATGTTAGAATTGAATGCCACACCCTAGAACTGTGAGACTGACATTGTTTCAGTGAGGCACCAGGATCTGTTGGGTCTAGAGCCCTATCTCTTTAGGTTCTATTTAAATTCCTTCCTAGAACATTGTGGAAAATCATTCTAAAATCCAATGTTGCATGATTCATAAATATTTGTACCTACTTGTAATAAACATTTTTAATTGTTTTATGTGTATTGTGCATCTGGATTGATCCTGAAAATAAAATGGTCAGATGGATCAGTGCTCTACCTTGGTCAACAAATACTTAAATGAGTAATGAATCAAATAAAGGCACAAAATAAAATAATTGGCTTGCAAGTCAAAATCTACAAGCTGCTTCCTCATTTCAAGAAAAATGTCTCAAAAACTTCTATCTCATCCTTAAAGGTTTTTCTACCAAGTATTGTTGCAGCTGTCCAGCTAGCTAGACACTTACACTCTGTAGATACAACATATTTTCAGTGTGTTTCACATTAATTACTTTAACATACTGTGAATTAAGTACTATATGTGTCAGGGTTACTGATTCTGATACACTAGCAATAGTCATCACAGAGTTGTAAGCCATGTATCTAGTTCAGTGACAGTCTGCAGTGTGACATTTTTTAGAGTGCTATGTTTGAGCATAATGCATATTTTATGAGCAAGCAATAAAGCTAGTACAGTTCTTCAGCAAAACCAGGGATATATTACTAACCTCATTTAAAATAAAGAAAGACATGGGCTGATGCTGCACTGAAACCACAGCCTAATGTTTCTTGGTCTAGCCAAGGAGGAAATGTTGGGAACAATTTAAATTTTCTTTAATGGAAGTTAGAAGGCTTGGTACTCAGGTGAAGGACACAGAAGATAAGATGTTCACCATTTTCTCATCCAAGATGCAGCTTTGTTCTGAAATACTTGCATGTTCACTAAAGATCATTCTAAGATGGCATGTGTTGTTATCTACATGAGTTACACAGAACAGTTGTTCATCAATAAGGCATGCATCAAGTGAGTTTGATTTATAGTTCACTCTTCTTTTTTTATTTGTACTTCTCAAATGAACAAAATCTTTCATTTGAAAACAAGTGTTAGGCTGCATATAACATCGAGTGCTCTGTACTTGTATACATAAATGAACACATATGCATTAATGATTATTGCTCTATTGGAAAAGTAAAAGTGACATTGCATTTAAAATCAGAGACATAACCTTGAGCCGTAATACTGTTTGCTGGGAGAAACGTTTATGTTATTTTATTTATTATTTACATCTGTGTTTCAAGGCTTGAGCACTGATGACAGCATGGCCAGCTGCAGGACTGGCCTGGATTACATTCAAAATAGTAACAACAGAACATATAACAATTACAACCAACAGCGGAACACAAAAGTAACACAAACTAGACACAAAAGTTTGTGAAAAAGATAACAGACTTCATAATAATATGCCTGTATGATACTGTAGTATATCGTGCTGTTATGTTACAACTTAGTCTTTATATCTCACTGTAGTGATTCCATGCTTTTCACCAAACCATAATTACATTTATAGCAACAAACTGGGAAAAGAAGTGACAGGATGTGAGGGAAGTAGAAGGGAAGAAACACCACAGTCGAGCATGGATGGATATTATAAAACATGAATTAACTTCTGATTTAAATTATACAGCAAATCATAAGTAACAATTTTAATGAAAACATATATTTATATTTGAAAGTAGGCTGTCCAAAATACAGTAATAAGCCTTGCAGTCACATCTATAATGTGCAGTAAAAGCTGAAAAGTCTGAGTTCCTATGTCATTCTGAAAATAAAAAGGGGCATGTCATTAGATATTTCTAATTATGTTTAAGACTTCCTGTTTTACCTTTATCAAGAATTTCACACAGTTAATTATTGGCGAACAAATAACAGGTCTATTATGCAAACATCTCAGCCCCACATATATGACTAATTGTTATACTAATCCATTCACTCCATGAGGAGAAAATCCAGTTTGTAATGATATTGTTATATACTTTTTAGATACTTCAATAAATTTGCCCAAAAAAGTAAATGATATATACATCATTTTGCTGAATTCATGGGAACACATACTAGACCCAGACTTACTAAAATGCCTCAGTTCTTTAATCCCTTTAGTGCTGACAAAATTCCTGAAGCTTTCTGCCACTAAACAAAATATAAACCCATTTCTCAAGTCCATGGCATAGGGTGATGAAGTCATAGCAACATCCCAGATGACCTGAGCTTGATTAGTAACTCAGATGCTGGAGCCACTGAGCAGGGTAAGATGGGAGTAAATGGTCAGTGTTAGCTTGTCCATCCTATGGTAGGAGGGCAGCTGTCCAGCTTATTACAACTCTGACACCTACTAAAGGGAGAAGCATATGTCATGCCACCCAACAGAGTGATTACACATTTTACTTTACAAACAACAAAATACCCAGGCACAGGGACCACAGAGTAAAGGAGACTTTATTCACAAAAAAAACCACTCTCCACTCTCAGGTAGATTAGTGTTTCCCTTTTCCTGCGAGAGATGGCAGTGATCAAGACCCCATATTCTCCTTTTTCCTTATAGGTAACTGTATATTTTTTCTTTCACCAGAACAACAATTCCTTGCTCAGTCTGATACGGAACACATTTCATGATGACAGAATGTGAGTCTAAAATATGATTAGACAGGAGACAGCCGTACAGCACAATGCCTTCTCTTTTCTCTTTAACATTTGAAGTAGAAGTAAGTTCCTTGAATAACACACAAATCGACTTGGGAAAAAAATCAGCAGCACTCCACTCCCCTTTATTTATTTTTTCTTTGGAAGTCTAATAAGCTAATATTAATTTTTTGGTTCAAGCTTCCATCATAATCAGCTTTCAGAAACAGCTGTGATTATGAAAAAGAGCATCTGACTATGTTTGTAGGCTGTTTATGCCAAGATTATGTTTTGACAGAATATGCTTTATGTTTTTGGAGCTAGTTGTCATTTGTCTGGCAGATCTCTAGAAACCCCTAATGATGATGTGACCTTTGTTTTCTAAAGCCAAACAAAACTCAAAAGTATTTCTGTGAACTTATAGAGGAACGTTCAGCAATCTGGGTACCAGTCTGCATAAGAACATTCTGCTATTTTTTACCTGCCAAGAGATGTGGGTGGTCCTTGACAGTTATGGATTTAGAAATTAAAAATTCTGTTGTGTCAGATGGTGTTACATACGATGATAATTGATGGTGTTATATACCATAATAAAAGCAAGAACAGCTTAAAATTTAGAGACTGTGAGATAATATTTATGGGTGCTAAGTCAGTGATGTCATCTCTCAAAATATAACACTTTGATGTATTTTCAGTAATGTTCTTAGTTATGCTAGATACACTACTTGTCTTCCTTTTTTCATCAGGCATGACTAATGTATTTTCAGGGTGCAGAGTGATTATCATGAAATGATTGCTGTCACTATCGTATCATATCATATCATATCATATCATATCAATCATAGCATATCATCACGTCTGCATTGTTCCACTACTAAAATGCAACTCTATGACTGCCGCGGACACAGTCATGGTGAGCTTAAGAGGGGGATAAATTAGGTGAATGTCTTGGACCCCCATGGATGTATAGCAGAGCATATTGAAAACATTAGTTTTCTTTTATTTTTTATTTTTTTTTTTTGCTTAATAAAAAGTGTCTAAACAAAACATGACTTTCAGCACAGAATTTTATCAATGCTTTATTGGAGAGCCCAATTTTGAATTATAGTGTGGTACAGAATGATGTGTCATGATTCAAAATATTATCAGACCTGCCTCAAATCACAACTCTCATCTCTTTAAGATGCATGATATGTAATGCAATGAACCAGGCAAGGTAGTGGATGGATTTTCCAGTGCTATTACAGAAAACATTGGGCAATGTTTTTATTTTCCTAGAATGCAGAGTGTGGTAAACAAAGAAACAATAGGTAAGTCACCATTCCTGCTCCTGATTCCTGCAGGGTTTTTTTTTATGGACAAAGTGGTAAGATGTAGTTAAAGTGCAATGTTAGAATTAGCTACTCATCCATATGGTTGCGGCAATTGGCTTTACATAGTTTATAAAGTCCATAATGACTTCCCATTGTTTTTATTAACTTTAAGATCAGAAAATGTGAGTGTAAATAACTGGAAAGGTTTGTTGAAGTACAGAAGAAGGAAAATTATTCCGTGCGTGTAGGCTGAACAATAGGCAAACACTCTTTAATCTAACACCATTGACAGAAGGGCTGACATGAAACTAATGTGTATAGAAAATAAAGTCATTTCAAAAGTGTTGTCAGACTTAGGGTTAAAAGGATTATGAGACCATCAAGAGACTAAATATGAGTGGTGAAATGTAAAGATGGGGGGATAGGCTGAGACTTGTGGATAGGGTAATGGGATTGTCGGTAAGGAATTATGGGACAAAGGGAGGCAAAGCACCAAGCACAGTAAAAGGAGCATTTGTATTAACAGAGCAAGGGACTGTGGGAGCACAGACAGTATTAGGGAGAAAGACTGGCAAACTATATTTGGTTCAGTCAGTCTATATATGGCTATTTGTGAATGTACAGTATATATATATATATATATATATATATATATATATATATATATATATATATATGTATATATATATATATATGTGTGTGTGTGTGTGTGTGTGTGTGTGTGTGTGTGAGTGTATATATATATATATATATATATATATATATATATATATATATATATATAGGGTCTATATCAGAATCGCAAAAGCTGCCTTTCGTGGATACATGTTCATAGACACATAAATGTTGAAGCACGAGAACAGCGAAGGACAACAACAGTGAAGTTGAGAATGCCGAATGGGTTTTCTTGGCCGGCAGGGTGATCATGGGGATGAGGAAATGAATCCTTTTCCCCGCTGTAGTGCGGTCTCGGAGTTGGTATATTTAAGTAGGAGGGGTGGGGGGTGCAGGGGGGCTTGCCCCCCTGCAAAAACATTTGAAAAAGTGTTTTAGGTAAGGTTTGTTCAGTTAGGTTTACCTTACCTGTATGGCTCTGTTACTTCTGGGAATGTGTTCGGCGTTCTCATTTTTGCTGTTGTTCTTCGCTGTTCTCGTTCTTTGACATTTATGTGTCTATGAACATGTATTCGCGAAAGACAGCTTTTGCGATTCTAATATAGACCCTATATATATATATATATATATATATATGTGTGTGTGTGTGTATGTGTGTGTATGTGTGTGTGTATATATATATATATATATATATATATATATATATATATATATATATATATATGTGTGTGTGTGTATATATTTTATTTATTTTACATGTGTCAACTGGGAAAGTCCTACTAGTCACATGTCCTTTTTCAGCGGAGGTCCGGGGAGAAAAGCTCCATGTACACAGTAAAATATTACATTAGGCAGTTGATATACAGTTAGATTACATGCAGTCATATATAGTATCCATACACTTTTTCTATTAATAATGTTGTTGAAAAATAATACCTTAAAAAAGGAGTTTAGACATAAATACTTCAGTGTATTTGGGACATATATACATTATAAAATAGCTGGTAGGATGAAATATGTTTAAATGATTGCATATTGTTTGATTGACTTTTCATTTGGTCGATATGTGTGTTGGCATGTAACTGGAGTGAATGTTCACTTGTGCAAATGCATATGTGTTCAACTTCAGGTTAGTTGAGTGTGTTGCCTATGTGTTTTGTGAGGAGAGATTGGTTGAATAGATGTTATAACTATGTATTGTTTGTGTGAATGGTGTTTGTGGTTATTTGAAGTTTAACCAGTATTCAATTACTTCTGTCATTACTGATATTTCTTTCTTTCTGAATGTCGATAATGTCAGTAGTGAGTGAATGCCGGTAATGTATTTGAATGTATTCTGAGTGGTGTAGGCTGAGTAAATATAGTGCTTAGGGGGAGGTTTATATGTATTTGTTAGGTGTGTGGTAGGTGTTTGAATGAGGATTTCCCTCCTCTTGGTATTACTTTCCAGTGCTCTGTCTTCTTTCTGGTACATGACCCTTTAAAATCGTGCACAATTCTCATTAGCTGTTAAGGCCATGCCCCTGCCTCCTTTTCTGGCATGACATTTAAATGCACATCACTATCTCATCTTTAACAGTCGTGATTTGTATACTCCAGCTATTTCTGAGAAAGCTTCATTAGAATTTCAAAGTTCACTGACCGAGCCCATGATGGACAACACTATATGTAAACCCCTCTAAAGAACTCTCTGCTCTCTGTTTTTCTCTCTAAGGCTCTGGTTTCCTGAGTCAGCTTTCTCTAGTCTTTCCCATCCTAGCCTGCTTGATCCATCTTCTCTAATCCTTTTCTTGTCTCCTACTGGGCTACTCACTCTGTCTTCATTAATTTTTGTCAGGTCTCCCTTGGGGTACTTGCTTGGTCTTTCTAGTGAGATGACTCCCTTTTTAAAAGATGAAAGGGGGTGATACAAGGGAACACTCTCCTACTCTTCTACTCTATATATTTCCTTTGGTTTTGTCTCCCCTATGGATCACTTCATCAAAGGTACCTGTGGATAATACTTTGCTGTTTCATCACATGACACTTTTAGATAACTCTTTTGGCTCCATCTATGAGCCACTTCATCACATAACACTTCACTCATCTGGGTTACACTGCATAACAGTTAGTCCATCTAGGTCACTATATTATATGACCCTGCCCCAGGTTACACATGAGTTTATGAGTAATTCCATTGGCCAACCAACTTCCAGCATAGCTGGCCAACCTTTTCACTCACCATCCACGTCTTACACTATGGCAGTACCCACTAAAACATATATACTGACTTCTTTGAAAGGTGTTTCAACATAGGATTACCTTATTTATGTGGACCCAATGTCCATTTTCACTGTCTTTCTAATACACCTCTGAGATTTATGTAATTTGCCAAGCTGTCACATGTTCAAAGCAAATCCACCTGATTTCTGGCTTACTCTTTTCAATATTGACTTTTATATGATGCCATACCTCTCAACCTCTCAGAGTAAGAAATCTGAACAAAGCCAAAAATAACGGAGCTACAAAGGCCCAAAATAGGGACAGATTTTAAATATTGCTCCTATAACTTAGCTAGTTGCTAGAATAACTGTTTTATCTATTATTATGTATTTTCTGAAGGATATGAAGTCAGACATTAAAATGGCTGTCATTATTTATTATTATTTAATGGCATCAATCTTCAGGGATTTGCCAGAAAAACACAAATTTTATGAGGAACAAACCAAAAATATGTGGCAAAAATCTGGACATTCTGCAAAAATCTGGACAGTTGAGAGGTATGTATGATGCCCATATTTACCAGAGATTTCACACAAACTTTGCTCATCTGTGATATTTTGTTTACTGTTCTAACCAGCAATTGGCACCTTCCCTGCAGCATAATCCATGACATAATCCCAGACCATCTTTCAACAAGGACTGTTATTCTTTTGTTGTATGACTTGGTTCGCATTTTCAGGGCTTTCAGCCTCCATGATATTCATATTTTGCAAAACTGAATGTCAACAACAACATCTTCATACTTTGCAGATTCTGGTGAAATATTTTCATTTTTCTGGGGTGCCTTTGAGTTTTCTCTTTCTAGTTGCTGCATCTGTATTACTGCTTCTTCTGCTTCAGTTTTATTTAGTTAATTTACTTCCTTCTGGCTGGCAACCTGCTGTTTAAAGAAATGTACCAATCCCTCAAGGGGGTTGTATGTTATATTCTTTCCTTCATTCATGAACAAACATTATGTAATCTTTCTTTATTTTATTTTGTTTTTTACACAGTTTTTGTGTCTCATTACACAGTTCAATTTGTATTTTACTGTACAGCTCAACTTGCACAAAGTCTTTTATTTTTTTATATTTCCCAGCTTATTCACTTAACTCAGACAAAGTATTAGTCAGGGTAACCATTTGCTTATCACATTTGTATTAACTTGTTTCAACAACTCAAAACACTCTTTTGGACAGTGTATCCATCCCTATGTCTACACTTTTACCCTTCAGCTCCTCAGTTGGGGGTGGGTGAGATGGCATAATGGTTAAAGTCTTTACTTCACAAGTACAATTACAAGGTTTGATTATTATCTTTGGTTACTAGATAGGCTTTCAATAGTCTGTAGACTGATAGCCTAGTACTTAACCATGAACCTATAAAATCAACAATCATTCTTCCATAACCTTCTTGGGGTCCAGACATCATATTATCTTTTCCTACTATTTCATATTCATGAACTTCTATTTTTATTAATTTTCCTTTATTCTCAAAGATCACTTCATCAACGTTACCACCCCATATCTACAGTCAGCAGCAGCATCCCCTGGTTGTTGCTTCTGAAATTTATCATTGATAGCTACAGCAGTGTCTACATTTTTCATAACCTCTTGCTTCAGAGAAGTCAAGTGCTCCTGAAACATAACATGTGCCAGTTTCAGAGCATCTAGGTTCTCCACTGGTTGCATTTATACAACATCCCCCAGGATTCACGAAGCCTCCGTGTAAGAGTTATAACTCTTACACGGAGGCTGCAGTTAAACGGCGTGATGTCAGCATGCTCTGCATATTCATGAGAGCATGCTGAATCACACCTAAGTCTAACACGGTCCGTGTAAGACAGTAGGGGGCATGTCCGTAGGCTGAGCCCTGCAAGCAGACACGCCCCCAGACGTTTAAAAGTGCCCAAAGTAGACACCCACAACAGAGTCCACGGAAATGTGAATAAACACAACACAACACATGCCCCTACAGACTATAAACATAAAAGAAATATAAATGAACATGTCATATTTTTTTTAAATTGTAAAGATGTTTAACCGTGAGTGCGCTCGTTTGCGCGGGCGTGCCCGTAGCGCAGCTACAGTAAGCAGTCAATGGGAAAGCATATAAGAACTAAATATGCAAAATAAGCCAGGAAGCAATAGCGTAGCAGTAGAGATGCTGGCTGCAGAGCAGGCATTCATGGTTCGAGCCCCCACAACACAAATTTTTTTTTTTGCAAAATAAGCAGGAAACAAGTCCCTGACACATATGTACACATAAAACCAGAATATATGTAAAATGCAATGAAATATCCCATTTCTATTGAATAAATGTGAGCTAAGAAATGAATATAAACTGCCAGATGTGCCCATAGCTGAGCTACAGTACAACAGAGTGAGTGTATGTGCCCGTAAATAAGCACTGGTCCAACTGGTGCAAACTGAGTGCCCGTAGCTGAGCAGTGGTTTACCATGCTAAATATATGTGCTCCTAACTGAGCTGAGCGGAATATGCGTGCCGATAGCCAAATGAGGCTTAAACCAGCGTACCCCGTTTGCGCGGAGCTGCACACCGCGCAAACAAGCTAACCGACGGGCAACGTTGAGCAAGCCGTATCCAAACTGCCTTTACACAGACACACCCCTCAACATGTCTAGACAGTCATGAAAAATAAAAAGCAGTGGCCAGGTTCGAACCCAGGATACTATACACCATAGTCAAGGTACAGAACCACTAAGCCATGACAGCAGTACCTAGAAATGCAATAATAGCTCATATATAGGAATGAATACAAACTACAGCATGACAATGCAGGTTTACTGAAGTTGATACAATTCCAAACTGGCCAATCACAGATATGTGTGGGAAAAACGGACTATATAAGCTCCATAGGCGGGAATACACAGCATAAACGATTGTAGAACAGACCTGCAGGCAGAATGTCAGGTGTAGGTGAGGGTAGTCGCTTTCGAGCGCAGAGGTGGGGTGTTGAGGAGTCCAGGTACATGGCCTGGCTCCTAGTCCACAACCATGAGGCCCAACTCATGCAGGGCCAGGTCCTCTGGGGAGCGTACAAGGCTGAGGCGTGGGACCAGTTGGCTGATGAACTCACCAGTGCCACAGGAATTCCAAGGACAGGTGAGCAGGTCCGTCACCACCATGCGGACCTGAAGAGACGCAAGCAGGACCAACTGAACCTTTGGATCCAGGAGGCCCGGCAATCACCCAACGCCCCACCACTGAGTAAGTAACAATTAATTATGTATGTAGAAAGTTAAACTACCTGAAATTATGGAGATGTGTATTCCAATATTATTCATTTATATTACAGCTGCAGGTGTCCGTTCTGCGAACCGCAGAGCCTATGCCGATAGGCTGGTGCGGTTGCGCCACCAGGCAGGTCAGTAATCCACTACTAGTAACTGTAAAGATATATAAATGTATGACAGTCAGCAAAAGAGTGCAGTGTAGCCAGGAAGGAATTAAATCTGCAAGTAACAGTGTGAAAGTGTATGCAAGTATTGCCTGATCACAACAGTTCCCCGCCTGTAAGTGTAAAGTAGACATGACACTGTCCAACATATATTTTCGAGTACAACTGCCCTGCCTGTAAGAAAATAGTACACAACCTGCAGCAGCATGTAAAGTATAGCTGCAGAAGAGGATGAAATCACATGTGTGAAATATATCCCTGTGGAAATACTGAAACATGACAGAAGTGAGACTGCTGGAAAGAACTATAATAACTGTTGTTAAAACATGTCAATAAAGCCTAGAAGTACCAGTCTGAATAGTAACATGAAAGCAAGTGAGAGAGTGTGAGAAAGTGTCAGGAATACAGCAATACAGTAGTTATAACCCCTGAATAAACCATACTGCAGTTAGGACAGAATTAAATGCATGTGAGACTCAGAACCAAACAGCAGAATCTGTTCAAAGTGTTGCTGCATGTGGAATGTGTACACCAACATCTGGATATGTTTCTCCCAGTCTGAAATACGCAGATAGGATGATTGTCTGATATACCTAACATCCACACTTGTCCACAAGTATATCAAGCACAGGTAACAGGATGATGTATCTGAACAAAGCTCGATATGAATGTGTATGAACAGCAATAAAATGTAGATTGATGTTGCAGTAACAGTTCCATCTGCAAGGTTAGGTAGTTAACATATAGGACACTGTAGTTAGAACAGTAGTGTGTATATAACTGTAGCTATTAGAAATGTACAGCATATGTATTTGTATTCGAAGGTGTTAATATTACTTTATTTACCCCACCCTCTAACCACCTATAACCCATTCCACGTGAAAATGGTATGTGCAATCACAATTACCACCCCTGGACGTCTGTCCTGTTGGGTCATATATATTTGCATGTCTGTTGATGCATCCGCCCTGTTCATACATCCACACCTGATGGCCTGTTGCCATCAATCAACCCTGCTTGTTGTTGGACTGTGTATTACTGTTCAAATTATGCATGTGTTATGCACGCTGTTCAATGGTGTGAATATCTGGGTGTTTGGTTAATGGGAATACTAATGCATGCTGTTACAACTAATTGTGAATGGTATTAAATGTCACTAACCCAAACTGTCATGACATAATGCAAAACATAGAACGACAGGGAAGGCGGGTTCCAGCGGACCCACCTCTCCCACCTCAGCTGGCGAGTGCACCTGGCACTAGTGCCGAGTCCGGACCCTCCTCCGGTGGCCCTGTGCCACCTGCGGGTGGAAGCGCTGCAGGGGATGGGGCTTGCCCCCCCTCTGCAAGTGTGGCCGGAGGATATCCACCACTCACCCTCCGTAGCATCCGGACTGTGGTGCGTAGGGAGATTCGGGACTCTGTCCTCGAGCCCCTACGCCAGCTCGAGGCATGGGTGGCGCAACTAACGGGCATGCCCGTTGCCCCGCCTACACAGCCCCCAGCACAGCCCCATCCTGGGCAGTGAAGGAACAGTGGCAACTGCCTCTGGGTGGGGATATCAGTTCCACTGTTGCCATCTGTGGGCTCATGGGCTCTGGATATCCAAACCTCCATCCCCGTCAATTGTGTAACCCCCCACACGTGTCATACACCGCCCCTGTATGCGTCTTGTTTGTCTTGTCTGTTAACCTACCCAACCTACCTCCCCAGCTGTACCGACTACCTTCACCTGACATACCACTCTCACCTGAAAAAAAAAAAAGGGCACTCTGTACCCACAAAAAAATTACGCCCCTTACATAGCTGCCCATTCCGCACATATGTCTACTGGACATGGAACCTAACAATTCCAATTGGCTGTACAACAAGTATCATTGTTGTCCTGACACCTCTCTCAGGGGTGGAAGGTTTCAAATGTCACACCAAATTACATACATATGCACAGCTGTTGCTGCTGAAGAAATGGGCAGCTATGGGCCTTACCTACATCCCTCCTGCACATCCCAAGCTTGTTTTCCTACTGTCTTACCCTCTTTGTGACCCCTTTTTCACCACTTTCCTGTCTTCCCATTTTCTTTTCTTTCAAGGAATATAGCGCAGGTGTGCGCAAGAGTAAGCACGTTTAAGTGGTTGTAAGCGGGTGTGCGCTTGTGTGCGCGGAGCTAACTGCCAGTGCGCATGCTTGAGCTCCGCGCAAACCAGCGCTAACCCGGTTACAACTGCTTAAAAGTGCCTTAGGCACTTTGATTGACAGGTCTTGTACTCAGTTCAAATGAAAAATAAAATCCCACTGTGAGTCCCGAACCCAGGACCTTGGCAACTATAGTCTGCATGACTTACCACTAAGCCATGACTCTTATATAGAAACACTGTGCTAAAGTAAATATATCATTTAACAGTAGGAATGAATGTAAAGGGAATATAGATGTGTAGTACACAAAGCATGACATTTAGAATCACAAACAAAACTGGTGGATTTCCATAATAGTAGTGTGTGAACAGAAACAGCCATGCTACTTGGAAGCTAGTAGGTAATAATGTCACCATAGAACCTTGCAAGACACACACATACTCACAGCAGGATAAGCACTGCCCATACCCCACAACCTCTTACAGGAACACATCCGGACCAAGTAATAAAATATGTGGAGCAAAGGCCCAAAACCAGGGACACATTACAAATAAAGTTACAACAAACGCAGACAGTTCAGAAAGTAACAGGGTCTACAACTTGTGGGATGTTTGGAAGGGTATGCAGTCTGGAACTTGAATGTTTGTCACCATAGTCTGACTTGAGCCCAGACTGACTTGCCAGATAAAGGTGTGCATGAGATATTGACCAAATTATGAGGCAGAAATGTGGACAGCCTGCAAATATCTGTACACATGACGGGTCCAACACTACCATATTTGAATAGTTAAGAACCTAGACATAGCAACAGTGAATGTCTTACAGGGATGCCCCACAGACCCCATGTGAAATGTACAAACAGTAGGCAGAAAGGCCTGCTTAGCAGCATACTCAAATACCCTAATAGATGTCAAGGCCCACACCATGGCCAGACCACACTGCATGCTGTAACACCCTAGCAGATATAGCAAGCATTCCAAGGTGTGAATGTAAATGGGAAATAGGAAAGCTACAGCAGCACACTACAGTCAAGACACCTAGCAGGCATAGAAGTAGTGACTGTAAAGGGCAACTATTGAAGACTTAGCAACAGAGTGCAAGCAAATGTGAAAGGAAAGCACACACACACACACACATTAACAATAGTAGTAGTTGTAGTTGTCAGTGTACATACACAGTTAGTACAGGAAACTGGAGAAATGAATGGAGGAATGTTAATCTACAACACACCTGGAAATATGAGAGAGATACCAACCTTTACACTCACAGAACATTGTCCACAGCATAACAGCATGGTCCCTGCCCTTAACATCTGAAAGGGCTACGCCTATCTCACACACCTTTTTATAGCACTGTTCTGAAATCACAGTGAGAACTGCAATCAGTACACAACTGGCTGCCTGCAATTAGCAAATGCTGGCTAACAATTGGTGCAGAGGCCATCACATGGGCATATGCAGATACCTACAAAAGTATGCCGTACTCCATGTCCACGCATGCAATACTTTCATTGCACCCTGAGAAGGACGTGAGAGACAGAGAGAGAGAGAGAGACAGAGAGACAGAGAAAACTGCAATTAAGCAGACAGAAACGAATTGTTCAGCAACAGCTACCTGACAGCTGACAACTGGGAAGTGGAGCAGCAGGACAGAGAACCAGACAGCAGCAGATGCAGCTGTGACAAACACAGGTAATGTAAAGTAATACTATAAAGGTCTACCTACTGTGAACCCTCCATATGTGTCATTGGTCTGTATCCATATGTATATGGAGATGTGTAAAGGGCAGGAGACATACAGCAACTACCAGTGAAGGCTGTACATACATTTGTATGTGAGTGCATGTATGTGCACATATCAATGTTGTTTGATTGTAGGATGTAGTGCCATGTACAGATTAGGTTACACAGCTATGTATGTTTAGCAGTATGTTAGTGTGTGTATACAGTATAGTAGACAAATATGTTGATATACCTGTCTAACATATGGGTATGTATGTATGTCAACATATGTATGTGTATATATATATATATATATATGTATATATATATATATATATATATATATATATATATATATATATATATAATATGCATATATGTATACATACATGAAGAGAGAGATGTAGGAATACATAGACAGATGTCGATAGAATATTGTACCAACATATCTATGTAATGCACACATGCAGATATAGATATATGTAGATACATATACATAGACAGACTGATCTGACTACCTACAGGTATGATTGTATATGATGACCTGCAACACAGCCTGTCCCACCCCCTCTGTCACTCACACCCCCTCTGTGTCCCCCCCCACACATCTATGGCAATATATGTACATCAATATATATGTTTATGTATACAGACATATATATATATATATATATATATATATATATATATATATATAGATATATCTATATACATATAGATATATCTATATACATATATATATATATATATAGAGAGAGAGAGAGAGATGTATATAAAGTCTGAGTGAGGCACATGTGTACAGATGTATTGCAACAGGTGCCTGGTGACAAAAGCATGGAGTGAACACCAGTGTCAAATCCGGAGTATCATACCACATTCCAGATCACCCACACCAGTAACCACCAGATATGTGATTGGCCGCCCACCACTGCATGTGTCAGGGGTGAGCAGGGTCAGAAATGTGTAGAATAGTGGCCCCAATGATAGTCACAGTGGCACACTATCCCTGGAATACCTGCACATGGTATGTGTCCGCAGACATGGTGAGTCAGGTATGGACATGTAGGTCGGTGTACCCCCCACACCACATAATGGATGCCATGGTATGGACCTCACATTACAGCAACAGATATGGAGAAGGACACAGTGACATGTACAACACTGTGACAACGCACTCAAACACATTACCAATGCACAGTGACTGACAACACCACAGAGTACACATATGCTACCCACATAGAGGTTACCACTCCCAGATGTACATATGGAGGTCACACCCATGACAGATGTCCAACAACCATAGTAACACCTCCCACCATCCACAACCTACATGTCTGCTGTGCGTCGTCCGTGCCACTGCAATACTGTGCACATGTGGAGGTAAGAGTTCCTACTCACAGATAAGACACACCCTGCAATAAGCCACACAGTGTTAAGAAGCGAGACTCCCCATGAGTACATGTCACACATACCCCTGCTGAATGTTAGTCAGATAGGTAATATGCCATATGAGTCACCCTGTGTAACTGTGTGACAGCAGCAGTTACCATCACACCACATGTGTCACAATGGTCAGGGTAGCAGAACAGTACGCTGCTGTAGACACAGGGGCAATAGCATATTGTATAGTATTGTATTGTAATGTAATGTATTGTGTTGCATTGTATTGGTATGGTGAGGTGCCTCCTTCATGGAGTGGAACCACTGCTGCTGTGCACCAGTGTACAGGTACATATCCTGTAGTCAGGCTAGTGTTACATAGCACTCCTATATGTGTGTGTTTAGCTCCTGTCAGAGGTTATGTAGCATGCAACTGGGGATACCATCAGGTCCTATCCATGTTGTGTATTCTGCTGTCCTGCGGGTGTCTCTCACCTGGACATCTGTGATGACGGGGAGGTTACAGTCAGCTGGGATAACTATGCCGTATTACAGGGGAGAGGGCGGGGTGACACCTGCACTGAACCTGTCCGCCACAATGTTGTCGATATCTGTGGTGTCAGTGAAATATGTGTTGTGTACTACCTATGGGCATAGAGGATGGCTCCTGACCAGGTTGCTAACATAACTGAGGAAGGCCTCCCGGTCATCTGTAGTGTCACTCTTGTATTCCCTCTCAACGTTGCCCATGTAGTCAGTATGATGGGAAATAGATCCTTACCAGTGCTGCTCAGACATGCCCTCCCTGCAGTGAATGATGCTCTGTCTTGCAGTAGCTTCCATCTTCTGTAATACAATCTGTCTATGGCTGGGGTCCACCAGACAGGATGCTGCCCCTTTGTGGAGAGTGTCTTGGTCAGATATGGGATTGCATGATCCATGCATTCTTGGAGATGTCTGTAGAAAGCAATTGTGTAGGGGTCACCATTGTGGGTTGTATCTGCCACTGGCCCAGTGGGCTGTAAGGATACCATATCACTGTTACAAAGTGTAAAGTTTGTATCTGTAATGTTATGCACTATAGTCATCTGTGCTGGTGGTGGAGGTGGGATATGTATATCCAGGGCAATCAGTGTGTGGTCAGCCCACAGTAGTTGCCGATGTAGGCCATACAGTACCTAGATACAAACCCCCAGAGTGAGGAGGTGCTTCTGACCTGAATCGGTGTTCTGACTGCTGGTGTTTGGTAGTATGTCATATGGCGTCTGCCAGGTACTGTTGCACAGTTGCTGGCCGAGCACTGATACCTGGCCATCTACATGTGTATCCACCAATAGACAGACAGATGCTACATATGTGAGCTATGTTGTATCATAACAGTCGAGTAGCATGTGTAGTATGTGTGCCAAAGTCTGCTGACATATAATGCTGATACCAGGTTATTTTCTTTCTCAGGTACATGGCCCACCCGCGGAACCCCACCTACTCCACAGCTGAGGATGAGGAGATACACCAGAGCCTGGTGCAGGACTATGCAATACTCTTTTCCCGCACCAGCCAGAATCAGCAGGAGAGGGCTGCACTGTGGCAAGACCTTGTCCGTCGGGTAAATGATATAGGCACGCATAATAGGACATATGAGCAGGTACGACACCATTGCAGTGATTTAATAAGACATGTCCGTCAGCGTGCGTCAGATATCCACAGGCAACAGGTTGCCACAGGTGGTGGGGTGGCTACACATCCCCCACTCACCAGACTGGAGGGACTACTCCTGAGTGTAGTGGCTCCAGTCCACCAGCAACAACAACAGCAGCAGACATGCATCATGATGGAGGCTGGGGCCACACAGCAGCAAGACGGTGAACGAGCAGGTAATATGTCATATGTATAGTTGACTGTTGTGTACACTGGTAGTTAATGCATGTGTGAGGTGTGTCCTTGGTTTGTAGCTGTCACCATAGTATTTAATGTGCAAGTGTGATATCCTCAATATTAGCTGCCGACCTGTGAAAGGCGACTGTTGTACTCCTGACCTGTATCATACTCAGTAACAATGGCACAGTTGTGCCCACTGACATTAGTTTCTTCATGTCTGCAGGACCCTCTGGTATAACTGCAATGCAGCCTATCCATGCTGGTGAGTGTGTATTAACAATTCCTGTAATAGTGTTGATAGTAATAGTACTATTTGGCTCACTTAGTAGTGCTCTTTGTATGCATGTAGGTGTGTCTGTGTCTGTGTGTTGATATCACGCATACTGAGTACTGTACAATTGTGTGAAACTGTGTGCATGTGTGCATGTGTGCATGTGTGCATGTGTGCACCTGTGCATGTGTGCATGTGTGCATGTGTGCATGTGTGCATGTGTGCACCTGTGCATGTGTGCATGTGTGCATGTGTGCACCTGTGCATGTGTGCATGTGTGCACCTGTGCATGTGTGCACCTGTGCATGTGTGCATGTGTGCATGTGTGCATGTGTGCACGTGTGCATGTGTGCATGTGTGCACCTGTGCATGTGTGCATGTGTGCATGTGTGCACCTGTGCATGTGTGCATGTGTGCATCGCTGGTAATGTGTAGACATTGTAAACTGTGTTTCCTGTTTCCTTCCCACAGGTTCTGTTGCTGCTCTGGTGTCATGTAGCAGGGAACCTGAGTCAGGTGCCGTGGGTACTGATAATGATGACATTGGTGTAATGGCACAGGAAGGTATGCCAGGGTCCGCCATTGGTCAGCCAATTGACAGTACACAGCTGTCGACCCCATCAATGCGCACAGTTATCCTGCCAATACACCCCTTGTCACCACTGTCCCTAGGTGATGGACAGCATACAGTGGGCATTGACCAGGGTAATGTGGTATCTGTGGCACATGCTTCCCCACACAGCAGCCATGGGCATGGCCCAGAGATGGTACCACACAGACAGATGTCCAGGGGTTCTCATGGGAGCATCCATGGGCGTACTGCCCCTGTCAGACGTGCCCACAGAGGTCTTACAACCTCGGCTATGTTTTGGACTGTCATGCAGGCACAGTCACGTATGGAACGGTACACCAGACAGGGTCTGAGGGAGCTGGCAGCATGTCGCACAGCCATGACTGACAGTATGCGTGACATTGCGGCTGCCATCCGTGATTTCACCGATGTCATAGACAGACGTTGTGGGGACATATTAGACCGGTTCCACAACTACATGTCCATGAGCCAGGGTGATGGTGGGCGGTTGAGGCATCGACGTGGCCGTATGCCAGCAACAGCAGCAGCTGGCAGTTGGCGCAGATGACAACAGGGCCGCGGCCGCCCCCGTAGTGCCAGCAGCAGCCCCAGCAATGCTGGGTCTGTGCTGTCATCAGACCGCCCCAGGAGACCACTTGCACATGGCTCTGGCCAGGCCCGACAGGGATCTGTGTCCAGTCAACGTACACCTGCTTCTGATGACAGTACCCAGTCTGGGTTGGTACCAGATACGGTCCGTAGCACCCCTGCAAGGCACAGGTACCGTGTCCGTGGCCAGAGACACTGATCTGTATGACCTGGCAGGTACAGTCTGTGGCTGTCCACAAACACCAGTATATGGCAGCCATGAGGTGGAACTGTGTGCATCCATACACACATGCAAATTGACAACACCTAGGGCTACCGCATACACGCACACACTGCACCAACATCACCCCACCTTCTACTGCTGTCCCTCACCAACACACATACACATACATGTCAATTGGTGGTATGGGTGGCTGACTCCGGCATACCAGGTTCACACCCTGTGCATATGATGAAACTGTGCCACCTCCAGCAATCTGTAACAACTGTGCAGGTACAGGTTAACATGTTGCTGATGCACAGGGTGACCACATAGATGTGTAGTAATAGTATCATGTTGTTAACAGTACTGTGTGCTGAATTAATTGTGGGTATATCACAGCATGCCTGATGCAGTAGTTGTGTGATTGTCATGTCCTGTTGTCTACACCCATGGTAAGTACCATAGTGTATCATCTGCACATGTTGGCATACTGGTGGTAATGATGTCAACAGAAGGCTACATACATAGGTAGCACAGGGGATAGGGTAATGAATGTAGTACTACACAATGATGGACATGTAAATTGCAAGTGGCATGTTGCCCACACTAGACTCTGCAATGCAGATGTTTGAGGATGTTGATATGTGTGCAGAACTACACGACTGGTACAGGACACACAGGAGCACACTAGCACTGCATGCACACATCTCATACCATGCTAGACAGCCCCAACACACATAACTAACTGTCACAGGAGGGAGAGTCCCCATATATGTCAGGGATACTGTGGTGGCAGGCCAGGGAGCATACATCCTACGAAGTATGGAACCACTGAGAGAAGGCTCGGTGTCTGTTATTTGACATGTGTATTACTGCAGGTATGGGCACATGGGTTTCTATCCAGTTATTGTACATCCTGACAGTACATGCATGTTCCGTACACTTGTGTGCACTGAGATTGGACCCTAGCCATCTGACCAGTGTATTTCCATGTACATGTGCATAGTGCCTGCATATTTGCAGTGTTACCTTATGGTACTGGTACAGCTTGTTTGTTGTACAATGGACTACATGGAGCCCTGTTCACTGTATCTTTGTTTGCATGCATGTTTGCTTGCAATTTCCCTGGAATACCAATCACACCTGCAATGCATAGTTATAGAGCTTCTGTGGACTCCTAGTGCCATCTGCATAGCCTACTATATGTATGGCCATGTCCCACGTGACAGGTTGCCACTGTTTGACCTGTTCACATGTACATTGCCTGTGACACAGTGCATATGACCTGCCTGGCATGTGTCCACGTGAGCAGTCATATATGCTACTGCTAAGTAATCACAGGCACTACACCTTCACACATTCATCTTCTGTTGAATTACCTGCTTTGCTAGGGACAGCCTGCACCTGTCACCCCTGGCCTATCAGGTATTGGCAAAGGCTCTTGCTACCCCCATAGTGCCTATGTTAGGCAGGGCTCAAATGACAAACCCACCTTCATAGGTATCACAAGGGATAAGACACTAAGAGCAATGCTACCCAACGCCAGATGTCTAAACCTCCAGATGCATGCACCCAAAACACTCCTTGGCATGGGAAACATCGATATCTGTGCAGTAACAGATGCCTGGTTCTGGGCTACTGAGAGCACACCAGCACTACCGGGTGTAACCCGGTTGATTTCTTTGCTACAGTCACCAAGGCCATTGCCGAGGGGAAGGTGGTTCACACAGCCTACCTGGACCTTGCAAACGCCGCAACAATACCCCACTTGGGCATTCTAGGGAAGCTCACCAGCTTACATATAAGCCCCTATGTCACTAGATGGATTGCACAGTGGCTCAAGAACAGAACCCACATGGTTAGCATTGCTGGAGCCATGCCAGACCCCATAACAGTTACAGGTTGTGTCCCAGAAGGCTCAGTCCTGGGACCCTCTTGTTTGGTATATATTTATTGGAGGTACAGGCCAACACGGATGAACTGTGGCTGTCCAAATATGCAGATGACTGCAAACTGGCCACCATAATCGACTCCCCAGCTGACACAAGCATCTTCCAAAGGGGCATCATAGCAACAGACAACTTGTGCCAGAGCCATGGCCGTCTGCTGAACAGTGTGTAGAAGGGGAGTGTGCATTCTGTAGTCTGTTCACCTAGTTGCCAAAAGGGACATTGTCCTCACACACACTAACCCCCCTCAGACAAAAACACACACTTGCCATTCACAGGATTCAAACCCCTACCTAACTATGTTATGACACTTGAGACGGACGCATTAGCAGAGCGCGCTATTCGCATTACTGGGAGGTCTTTATTCTCCTGCTGTACTTATAGGGTGCTGACATCATCGGTGTTTAGAAAAGGGAATGGGCATCCTGTAGTCTGTTCACCTAGTTGCCAAAAGGGACATTTCCCTCACACACTAACCCCCCTCAGACAAACACACACACTTGCCATTCATAGGATTCAAACCCCTACCTAACTATGTTATGACACTTGAGACGGACGCATTAGCAAAGCGCGCTATTCGCATTACGGGGAAGTTTCTTTTCTCCTGCTGTACTTATAGGGTGCTGACATCATCGGTGTGTAGAAAGGGAATGTGCATCCTGTAGTGTCTTTTCCTATTTGCCAAAAGGGACACTTCCATCACACACACTAACCCCCCTCAGACAAACACACACACTTGCCATTCACAGGATTCAAACCCCTACCTAACTATGTTATGACACTTGAGACGGACGCATTAGCAGAGCGCGCTATTCGCATTACTAGGAGGTTTCTTTTCTCCTGCTATACTTATAGGGTGCTGACATCATCGGTGTGTAGAAAGGGAATGTGCATCCTGTAGTGTCTTTTCCTATTTGCCAAAAGGGACATTTCCCTCACACAGACTTACACACACACCAACCCCACTCACACACACACACACACACACACACTGAGCACTTGCAGGATTTGAAACCCTTACCTAACTATGTAATGACACTTGAGACGGACGCATTAGCAGAGCGCGCTATTCGGATTACTGGGAAGTTTCATTTCTCCTGTTGTACTTATAGGGTGCTGACATCATCTGTGTTTGGAAAGGGGAATGTGCATCCTGTGGGGAGGCAGACAACAAGCACACTATGGCTAAGCTGTCATTCCCTAGGGCAAACAGCCCAGTGTTGACCTCTACACCATTATGTTTAATTGTCAAATGCACATTATTTGTTGCTGATAGACTGTTTGCATATCTTTATTGCCATAGCATTCCCTGTTGGTATGAACAACTTCTGCATCTGTGGAAAATGTTTGCATATGGGAGGGATCCACTATATCACGTATGTCTCTGTAGTCATTTAACTGTGTGCACTGGGCAGACTGCTGTAATGTGGTTGGTTCCTGGCATAACACATAACTATACCAGATATGTGTGTCCAACTGCTAAACCAAGATTTGGACTAAGTGTGTGAGCATGCCCAGTTCAGCCTTCCCATGGCATGTTGTCAAAGTGTGTGAGCATGCCCAGTGTGAGCATTCCATATGTTGGACTCTGCAGCCCACCACGTTTGTGGATGTGTGTGAACTTTACAAACTATCACCCGTTTATGGTTGTGGGTTGTGTGTCATGTTGTGTAGTTACTGTACAACTGCTTTGGGTGTGAACACAACAGGATTATACTGTGCCTGCAGTGTTTGCATGGGATACTTTGCATACAGTTGTCAACATCCTTTCACACTGACCTAACACTGTAGTACTGTATAGTGTACTGGTAGTACTTTGCTTGTGGTGGACAGTATCCTGGGCTTTACTGCTATCACTGCTTTACATTTCGATAGTGGGCACAACAGCCTGGTTGGGGCCAGTTGTGTACATCTGACCATGTTGCATTCTGTTCAGATATGAACTACTTACACCAGGCTTGTCCAACATTGTTAGTGTATTCCACAACATAGGTGTACAATTGCAAACACTAGCGATGTGCCCTAGTCCATGTCTAATGCAAGTTGGAGAGTGTGTTTGTCCTTCAACACACATTGTAAGAGGAGTTTGCCATGACATATGTCATGGTTAGTATACTGTGCCTCTGTCTACCTGTGACATGACAGTGATACCCAGGATAAACCTACCATCTCCCGTCCACCCATCAGGATTCCTATTGAGGAAGATTGATAGGTGACTCTATGGGTAGCCTGTGCTGAGGGTTCACTCATGGGTGGGAGTGGCGTCTGTGTTATGGATCACACAGTACAGCTTGTCCTATGTAAGTCAGTGCTGGGGTTCAGGTCTGTCATGTGCATAGCTCACTGCCATTCAGATTGTACTATGTGCAGCATGTTTATTGCTGCCAGCAACACATGGCATCTGTGTAGGCTGTTTGATACTCCTGATGAGGTACTGTTGGGGACTTTACAGTTGATGGAGGTGTCTGCTGAGGTACATCCCACAGGGGCTATTGTAGTCGATTGTACCACTGATGCAGGATGACTGCAGAGCCACAATGACCTCCCCTTATGTAGATCTGACAGCCTTCATGATTAGATGGGTATATGGTATGTTTCTGTAAACACTACAGCACATGTTTGTCCAATGCAGGATATCTATCACCCTGTGTCCCCAGGTCTGTCATTACATGTTAACTACATAATGGGTTAACACCTATGTGGTAATTGGTGGGCACTTACTGTATATCCACGGGAGTTGACTATACACGTTTCTGCACTTAGCTTGCTGACATGACTATGGCACCAGTTGTCTGTTTCTATGTGGCCCTTTTGTGGGATGCATGTGTCAGCTGGTGGATCATATGTGGTGAGCAGTTTGTAGTCCTCTGCAAACATGTTAGGACACAGTCCTTCCATGTTTGCCTGTACCTATGCGACATATATACCAGATGAGGGAGATACCAGGACAAAGCCTTGTGGGGTTCCAGTTATATCTGGTTTGTAGTCTGACATGGCTGAAGCATGTCTGACCATGTCTGTTCTGTCCTTGGTCTGGTTTGCAACCCCTCTACTGACATGTGGGTTTATATTTACGCTGGTGAGCCTATCTATACTGAACATGTAGGGTATTGTATAGAAGCCTTTGCAAGGTCCAGATACACTGTGTGGAGCACATTGCCCTCATCAATGACCTTAATGACTGTTTCAATTGAGTCAAACATGGTTAGGGGCAGGATCTGCACTTGAGAAGGCCACACTGGGTTGGGTCCGGTGTCAGTAGGTCCCCAACATCCGTATGTCTGTGGTACATGCTGATCCTTTCCATAGCTGTGCGATCTGGGCTTCTCAGGATTCTGGGGTAGTACTGTTCAGTATCCATTCAGGCAACACCTTTGTTGAGAAGGACCACTGTTGTTGTACACTGCTCTTTGGGTACATATTCTGTGGTAAGGCTGACATTGAGCAGTAGTGTGGTTTGGCATTCCATTCATCTTAGACTCCATGTTGCACTAAGCCCAGGACACCATCTCATACCATTGCTGCTGTGTGTTTTGCTTTGGAGATGTCTGTTACCTCAGCATCTGCAATGTCAGGGGGCCAGCAGTCTGCTGGGATAGATATTCTGCATTCGTGGGGGTGGGGGGGTTTGCACTGCACCTGTCAGGATGTATGTTGGCAATATGTGTGTGTGTTTGTGGTATTTGTGTGATTCAGGGCATATCTGTGAATTCCCAACATGGCTCCTACCATCAGTTGTGTAAGCCTTGGGATTATCCTTAATGTCCTGTACAATTTGTATCTACATAGGTTCATAGGTTCATACTAGGCTATCCACCCTGGGCGTTTGTTAGCCTAGCCAGAGTGTGTGTGGCTTTTGAGACCCCTTGCTATGTGGATATTATGGCCATTTATGGTTTGCTTTGCTGTGCCTCTGTCTGGACATGACACAGTGAAGGCCCCCACTGTAACTCTACAATCATCCATCCACTTGGCAAGATTCCTGTTGAACAATGTCAGTGAGGGGCTCTGCCTAACATGGAGTGGGATTCTGGTCCAGGGTGTGGGGAGCCTCTGGATTATGTATCTGTCCCACCGGCACATCCTATTTCATTATTTGTTGAGGTTGACATCTCTCACTCTCGCAGCTCCAATGGATATGTGTTGCCTGGGGTGGAGCATGTCCATTACTCCTGTGTTGGGCATGGCCTCCTACTACAGGCATGCAATGCCTCTGTGTGGGCAGTCTGTGACTGGAGTCAACTGGGGTGTCTACAGCCAGGCAGCATATGACATATATGTGTGACACTTTATCCTCTTGGTGAGGTACCTTTGAGGTCTTTCTAACTGCTGCAGGTGTCAGGTAAGGTAGATCCCATATGAGGCATTGTACTGGATTATGGGTGTGATTGGGGTAAAGTATAGGGGCACAGTGACCTCTGTTGCCGTAGATGTGACTCCTTTCCTGATACGGTGTCACATGTAGACAGTCTTCCTAGCCACATTGGCAATGTGGGTGTCACATAACAGGTTACTGTTCACTTGTGTCCCTAGGTCCCTGGTTACTCCTTCCATACATAATGGTTTACCACCTATGTGGTAATTCGTGGTACCTTGTTTGGTATTTGGTGGGACATTCATACTGTCCAGTGTCTTCAGGACAGTTGGGGGGGGGGTTATTGTGTGTGAGAGTGCGGTCTGTAGCATGCTACAGACTGCACAGCAGTCTTGCCTACAGTTAGTTGCACATGGGTGAACTCCACTGCCTTGTGCATTGTCAGTTACCTGGACGTATGGGTGTCTGTGCTGCCTATGGATACTCACCTCCTTTTATGTAGTGTTCCAGGTTTTGGGGCCATGACACATGGTATGTGGTATAACCTGGTAGTGCTGGTGTGCTGTCAGGAGCCTTGCAGCAGGTTTCTGTCACTGCACAGACATCGATGTTCTCTATTCTGGGGATGGCCTCGGGAGCATGCATATTGGGGTGTACACATCTGGCATTGGTCAGCATTTCCCTTATGTTTCTTCCCACTTATGTTTTCTCGGGTGGTGGGTCAGTCTTTTCAGCCTTGCCTACAAAAGGCTGTATGGCAGTGGCAAAGGCCTTATCCAATATTCAGACGCCCAGGGGTAACAGGTGCAGGCCATCCCAAGGGCAGCTGCATGGCTTGTCAAGCATGACATCCCAAGCAGACAGACATTGGATCCCCTTGGAATGACACCAGTAAGTGTGCTACTTGCTATGACTGAACATTCCGTGTTTGTACTGTGGCATTATTCTTGGTAAGGGTAGGTTGCTGCGAACGGTGAGTGTCATACCGGCCTGGACTACATAATCGGATAGCTCATCTGTGTCTCTTTACATGTAGTCTAGGGCAGTACATCTCAGGTCATTCACACCAGCATGGACTATGACTGCATCATATTTCTATTTGCTTTGGAGTGACCTACATATTTCTGTTATGTGGCATATTGTGGCAGCCTACAGGCAGCTTACTGTACCCTTTCCCTTGTTCAGTCTGGTGTGCGGGACAGCAGTGTGTCTGACTATGGAGTCACCTATTACAACTGTATCAGGCATGTTGTTTCTCCTTCTGGCCTGTGACTGTTTGGCACACCAGCTTTGTGTGCTATGTGTTGCATGTGCTATGTTTGGAAGCTGTTTCATTGGGTGTCTGCTTTAGTGGCCTCTGTTGGTGTGCTGTGTTTGTGATTTCTGCCTCCGGGAATGTATTTCTGTGTTTATGTGTTTGGTTTGCAGTTGTGATAGGTCTATGTGGGTATGTGTTTGTGGTGTGTGTGGTTACCTTCTCCTACTGACTTGTTTTGGGTGTACTGAGTTGGGGGAGCTCTGCCTCCAGTTTGGATGGATGGTTGCATCTCTCACATATATTTGTATTTCTTGGGTGGAGTTGGGGGTTGTCTGTGTACTTGGGGCAAGTGTAACTTTGCCTCAGGATTCACAGATTCCACTTGTTGTGGCTGGCCTTAGTGGATTGCATGTGTGGACAGATTATATTGCCATACTACTGATCAGTAATTACTTCATTGTTCATGTTTGCTCTATCATGTAGTAGCTCCTTCATTCTCTTGCATGTTTTGGTTATGGCTGGTGTCCACCATGCCAGATTTAGGCACTGTGTCCTGTTTTAATTTGGGACTGCATAATCCAAGCATTCCTGGCAGTGTTCATGGAATGGCTGTATTACAGGTTCTGAGGTGTGGCCCATATTTTGCACCTGCATGGGACCTTTACTGGATTCCACATCAGTTTGGAGGTGTGCAAATATTGCTTAGCACATGTTTTCCACTGTGGTTTTCCGGCCAGGGACTGTGGTCAGGATTTGTATATCCAGTGTGATTACTATATGGTCTGGTTTTACCAGTGAGCAATACACTTCTCATCTTGACATCCCGTACCCATGTTGCTGATTTTCACATCCAGTATGCTTACCCCTCTTGTGGGGGTGGTACGTTGTTCCTGGGCCTTTTGGTTTGTGGATTCGATGAACTTTTGTCCTACACTGTTGCAGCTGGTATAATGCTCCCAGTCTATGTGTCTGGGTATTTGCAGTCGCCCAATATAATGTGGTTTGGAGGACTTGATATATTCATGTATTCCAGCATGGGCCGGATGCAGTTCCTGGTGTTGGGCCAGTAGTCTGTAGCAGGCTATACACTGGGGGGCAGTTTTAGCCACTGTTACTTTAGCATGGCTAGTCCATGCTGCTTTTTGTGGTACCAACATGGGGGTGTGGTTATCCTTGACAATTCTTGCTAGTCACCCTCCTTTGTAGCTTGTTCCAAGTTTTGAGGATGTACAGCACAGTATGAGGTGTAACCTGGTAGTGTTAGGGTGCTGTTGTGAGCCTTGCCTCAGAATTCTGTTACAGCACAGTTATCAACATTCTCCATACTGGGTGGGCTTAGACTGCATGCATCTTGCTGTTTGAACCTATCCCTTATCTTATTCTTATCCCTTCTGGTACCTATGGAGATAGGTTTGTGTTTTGAGCCTTACCCATTCAGGGCACACTGTGCGTGACAACAGCCTTTGCCAGTATCCATACGGCCTGCACTGATAGGTGCACGCCAGTCCTAGCAGGTGGTGCATCATGTCATGCTCAGCATGTCATCCCAGACTGGCACACATTGGGTCCCCTTTGCCTAACTGCAATACTTCAGCAATTGTTGCACTTCATCATCTCGTTGTCATGTTGTGGCATGCTGCTTGTTGAGGGTAGGATGTTAGTCAGGGTCCTCAGGTGTGCATATGGTACTTGGTGTTACATTACTTAACACATAGCATTCATGCCTCAGGTGGTGCTGCAGGGCTGCCTCTGTCGGATGCACATATTACACTTCCCTGTACATGTTTGTGAGCAGGTTGTGTCACATTAGGCATCCCTGTTACTATATGAGTGAGTCAGAGAGGGGTATCATTCCCAAGGTTCCTACTGTGCCAATGTATGTGCTATGCGTTGCCTCTTTGCCAAGGCCAGGGCATACTGGGCACGCCTCCTTCTGCCTACTGGGGCAGGCTCAGGTTGTTCCTCCTCCGAGTCACGCTGTGCCTGTGGTGGCCTTGGCGATGGTGGGGGGCTGTTTGGCCCGGCCCTATGCTGGTCCTGCTGCAGCTGTTTTTGCAAGATCATATTATGTAGCATGGCACATACCATGACAATTTGGGTACATGTAGTTGGTGTGTACTGCAAGGCTCCACCAGATGTGTCCAGACACCGGAACCGTGACTTGAGCAGCCCAAACACACGCTCTAATACATTACGTGTTTGTGCGTGTGCCTCATTATGGCGTTCCTGTTCAGGTGTGTGTGCGTTTCTGATGGGTGTCATCAGCCACGGCTCCAGTGCATATCCTGCATCCCCCACTAGGTGTCCGTGCGGGATGTCCCCATTGGCAAATGTCTGGTACAGCTGCGTCAAATGCCAGATGTGGGAATCGTGGTAGCTCCCAGGACAGCCGGCACACACATTCATTATTATGCCCTGGGCATCACACACGACCTGGCAGTTGATGGAGGGGAAGCCCTTGCGGTTGATGTATGCCCTACCCCGCTCACCGGCAGGTGCTTTGATGCATATGTGCGTGCAGTCTATTGCACCCACTACATCAGGGTATTCCGCTATTTGCTGGAAGAGACGCATGTTGCTGGCCAATACCTCAGGGGCATTGGGGAAGTATACATGATCACCGACATGTGCTGACATGGCATCCAGGAACTGGTGCAGTACCCTGGAAGCTGATGCCTGTGATATCCCCATCATATCGCCAGTTGGTCTCTGGAAGGTACCTGTTGCTAGTATTCTTAGGCCAACACATACCTTGGTTTCCACTGGGATGGGTTCCCCTCTGTTGGTTCTGTGTGTGAGGCGTGGCCTGCATAGCTCCACTATTTGCTGCAGGAGGTCTCTGTCCACTTTATAGCGCTCTACTATCTCCAGCTCATGTAACCCGTGGTAGGTGACCCTGGGCCTGTACACTCTTCTCCGTCTCCTCACTGTGGGTTGTCTGGCACCATCTGCATTGTCACCACCCTCAGCAAGTCGCCTATGTCTCATTATGACAGCTATGGCAGCCCCTAACATTTCTGCTCTGAGTTCAGCTTTTTCAGTTTTCACTTCTGATAACTTAACTCCTGTCTTGCAGTGTCTCTTGAGAGAAACATTCTGCACTGCTGTTTGCAGAGTTTTAAGTGCTGGGCTGGCCTAGTATTCTGCCTGTGTAATTGCCTGCATCTAATTGTTTTCATCTGCTAGCTCCAGCAGTATTCCCTGCTAACTTCCTAGTACATCTGTTGCTTCCTTTTTCCTTTCTGTTTCCTCAGGGTGGAGCCGTGTGCAAACCGGCAGAAACACGCTCACAGTGGCTTACACGCGCGCACACATACTTACACAGTTTTGGATCTGCTTATTTGGATTAAAACGCGTGCACGCCCATGCAAACGGTGTTAAACATCTCCCAACACGCTCCCACATGCTCAGTCTACCTTACACGCGCGCACACTGTCTTACACATGCGCACACCACCTTACTCGCGCTTCGTGGCGCGCACACGTGCGCATACACGTCCAGCAAGAAACTTTGGTGTAGGCAACAGTGTACACCTTCCATTTCTTGACTTTCTCATGTTTACTTAGTGGCACACCTCTTTCCTTGATGTCTGTCTGACATCTGTCATGTAATTCTACCCTCCAATGAACTCCATCCCTTTCTACCATTCCCCCTGTGATGTCACCTATCTCCTACTCTGTTCCTCCCCCGTATGTAACTCTTACACTACTCAGAATGTGCTCATTTGCTATGTGACAGTGGAATTCAGTATCCTTACACTCATTTGCATCAGATTGCCTACTAATGCTTAGTTACATCTCTTAGACTCAGCTTCCCCCCTTAGCAACCACTACACGGTGGCCATGTTGGTTTTCCTCTGCTGGTCCCTCCATTGACATTCCATGTATTGCATAAAACCTACATTTGTAGGTTTAAAACCTTCGTTTTTATGTTCTATGCAGCGCAGCCCGTTTGCGCGGGGCTGCGCTGGGTTTACACATCAGCAATTGCCGAAAAAAAAAATGATATTTTTCATATATTTGCATGGGGTTACCTTGCCAATGGCCACATATTTGGCCATTGGCATGCTGCCTATAACATATGCACCCTTTATTTGGAGCTGACATGGCTCCATTGCCGTGTTTGCAGAAACGTACTCAGTTGTCAACTGAGTACATTTCTGCAGCTAACACGGCTCTTACATGGGCTGTTCTTGGCTTCCTGGATCGCTAATCAGCCTCATTTGCATGCTATTCGGCTGCAAGTGGGCTGATTAGCTTAGCCACGCCCACTCCGTGTAAGAGCCGTTTTAGCCTGACTCTTACACGGACTTTGGGCTGTTTCTGGATCGCGAAGGCTGCATGGAGTCTTACACTACTCTTAGACTCCGTGCAAGCCTTCGTGAATCCGGCCCATCATCTTTAGGTAGAACTGTTAACAGCTCCATTTCAGACTGTAAATATTTTAATATTTTCTGGTAGTCACCCTGAAAACATTAAAGCTCAGTATAAATCTGTACTCAACTTATCTTTTATCTTTCAAATGCAAGCACAAGTTCACTTTGTTCTTCTCTGTTCTCCAACTTTGGTAAGGCATGCTACTTTTTCTTTTGATTTTGCTTAGGTTGATTTTCCTATAGTTTCTCAAACTGTCTCTAAACTTTTAATTCTTTACATAGTCTTCTTTAATTTGTCATTCCCTTTCTTTAGAAAATATAAACTGTATTGAAACTGAAATATATTTGCATCAGTTATCAATTTTAACATAGTTACTTGTTTGTTTATACATATCATATCAGTTTACTTGGAATTGCTTTGTGTCATTGTTTTAACTTGTTCAGACAGGTCAGAAAGTCTTTCAGATAAAGCAATAATTTCTTTGTATGTTCTACTTTGACAATTTTTCAGTTGCTGCAAGTTATTTGTTAAGCTTTGGTGACTCTCTTGTAATCTACACGCAACTCTTGGTATTTCTTCTAGCTCATCTTTATTATAATCTTGTCCATCCCTTTGTTCAGAAACATATTCTCTAGTTTTATTACCTGTATTTTGGATTTAATAACAGTACCTTCAGACTTTTGCAATTTTTCATTTTTGGTGGTATCAGCCATTGTAACTTTGTCCATTCCCTTGGTCTTTTTTGTTTTATGAATCAGCTTCTTCACACCTTTTCATTTTTTCCAAAAAATAATTCAACTCCTCAAGGATACTTGATATTTCAGCAGCACCTGTTGGCATTGCAGCATTGTGTCATCATTCTAGAATGCTGAGCAGCATCACTCTGTTTCCTCTCTGCAAATGTTAACTTATTTGCATCAGTTTTTTTATGTCATCAGAACAGCTCTAATTTCATTTATTATTAAATAAATAATAATTGCTCTGCTTATTACCCTTTTTGTTTTTCATTTCTCATTATATGCAGTTTTTTTTACATTCTGAAAATGTCACAGTTTCCACAGGTTTTCTTTCTTGTAAAACTTCCTTTTCACTGTCATATAGTTTAACTTTTAGAAAACATGCTTCACACACATTTTAGCTTCTCAGACTCTAACAAGTATTGGCAAATAACTTTCACAGCATCTAATCTTTTATGTTGCAAGTATCTGGCATAGCAGATCACCTCCTTTTTAATCAACCCTGTAACTATGAAAACTCACTTTTATTGCTAGAGAAAGTCTCCTTAGTCACAATGTAATCATGTTTCATTTTTATAAGCATAACAGTTCCTGAATATTAACAAGTTACAACTCAGGACTGCTTGCTTTTTTATAAATGATTTGTATACACTTTGCCACAGGTATCTTACTGCTGTTCAATAAGAAGTAGATTCAAATGGCGTTAAGTAAAATTTATTGCTGTATAAAACTTTAGCATTTGTGATTTCTACACATGGCACACTTCTTTCTTTTGTTTTTACTTCTCAACAAGCTTGTCTTAAAAACACAAGTTTCAAATATAGTTTCTGTCAGACAGTGTGTTTCAGAAAAAAAAACACAATTCTCTTTTCGTATTACTGAGGACATTCACAAATTTTCCTTATTTTCAACACAAGACAATTAAGAAAGTAAATGAAATGATATTTGGTTCATGTAAGCAGTGTGGTGCACTATTACAACATTCCACATTCTCATTTTCAGTAGCTTGCAAACAATTAGCACATGCTTTGTATTGCTTCCTTTTACATCAATTACTGCTTCACTTTCTTGAAGTAGAACACTTTTTCATACGTTGCTATACTAGCAAAATTTTCTTGTACAGTATAGGCAATTTTCCAACAGCCTTCCTCAAGTCAGAAGTAATTTGAAACCACAATTTCTTCATCTAAGAAGCAGTAATCTACCTTTTGCATTTTGTGGCTTCAACATTGTTTTGCAATTTCATTCACATACCCTGCTTTATCAGTTTCTTTCAACGCTATTCCTAAGTGCACACTTCATATTGCATCAAATTTTCTTAATTTCTTTCAGCAACTCAATACATTTCGCTATGCACTTCTTTTCAGCCTTTCATCAATTTCTTGAACAGATCACTTGGTTAGAGTCATTCAACAGTGTTTCTCTTGTCCCATTAAATTTCATGTAATTCTTTTAGACTTGGGTTAATAATTATTTCACTTAATTTTCACTTACATTACCAAAAACTAGGACTACTCAATAGGAATAGAAAATTCTTTACATCTGACTCTAAACTCTGTCTGGGTCAGGCATTCCTCCTAACCTGCCTACTCCTATTCTAACAAACCTCCAATCCACACTTATTACCAAGCTTGAACAAACTTATAATAAAATTGCTAGATTTGCCACAAACCAACCTTACAACTCTCACCAGTGTCTTGCACTCAAGAAACTACAATGGCTAGAATTCCCTCAACAACTTATCCTCTCACAGGTACAAATGACACACTCCATACTCAACAAACCTCCCACCTGCCCCTCATTAACTACTAATCATTCACTCAGAAGCTCAGACCAACATCTCCTGGATACTTACAAACACAATAAAAATATTGGTAAACTCTTATACAAATACTCAGTGTCCCAAGCCTGGAAAAAACTCCCTTCTAATGTCAGAAATGTCTCTCATATTAATCAATTAAAAAAAACTGCTAAACACACACTATCAAACTTATGGGCCTGACCCTGCCAGGACCCTACATAAACTCCCACTCCTTTTTTTCGTTATTCCAATTTATTTTCTTTGTCTCAACTCTAACTGTTATGACTCCACTTCACTCTAAAAAGAGTTAACTAAAACCTTAATACATCTAACAGATTTTTGCTACTACAATCCATGTAAATGTGCATGTTTCAATAATTCCATGATATGTAACACCATTGTAAATGATTTTAGTAATTTCTGCTTTGTTTACTTCATGTCAGCTCAAACCTTAATACACCCTACGTTCTTTTGCTACTTCAGTCTATGTAAATATGCATATATCAATATTTCCATGATATGTAACATTAGTGTATGTAATTTTAGTAATTTTAATAATTTTGGCTTTGTGTCAACTGCTCTGTATGTATTATGCTCACAATCTATTGTATTATAATGGAGCTTTTCTCTTCGGGTCTCCACTGAAAACAGGCGCCTTGCTCAGTTGGACCAACCCAGTTAACAAATGTCAAATAAATAAAATAAATAAATAAATACATACATACATATTTTGTTGCCATTTCATCTTATGGCACTTCGGGATAAATTTTTTTAGGGCTGGCCATACAACATTAATTATAAAAAAGAAAGGTTTTCTATAATATTATTTAAAAAAATATATATTGCTCTGTTTCCTCAGACGCTCAGTGTCTGAACCATTCCTCTTGCTTCTTCCTGTTTGGCATGTGTGGTGCAGATTGTTTCCTGTTTGGCAGTTGCTACTCATGTTCAGCAAATGAAACTGACCAGAAATGGCACAGGATTTATTCTCTCAAAAGAAGGAGATAGAATTTCTTAATATTTTTGTTTTTGTGTATGTGCGTGCGCGTATGCGCGTATGTGTGTGTGTGTGTGTGTGTGTGTGTGTGTGTGTGTGTGTGTGTGTGATGGAATGTTTTTCACAACAGCACACACAATTTATTTTGAAGGGCAGAGCAGGCAGCAGTATCACAAAGTGTGTGTGTGCAAATCCAAAATAGAGAGAAAACATGACAAGTGCTGTGTGTGTAAGAACAGAGGAGGTAGCACAAAGTATGTGCAAGAGATCTCAGAACAGAGCAGGTAGCAGTAGCACAAACTGTAGAGATAGCATTGTTTTTTTTCCAGGTGATGGAATGTTCTTTTTATAGGAGCAAGTAAGGAAACAATGACCAGAACATGGTGTGTATTGCACCAAGGCAGAATTTCTTCATGCAGGTGAAAGAATGTCCTTTTTATAGCAGCAGAACATAGCAAGTGAACATGGTGTGTGTGTGTGTGTGTGTGTGTGTGTGTGTGTGTGTGTGTGTGTGTGTGTGTGTGTGTGTAAAATATCCCAGTTAGTTTAGTTAAGTGACTTTCTCAGACTCGAACCTTAAGTAATAAGTATAGGGAGCAAGACACTTAATCCTCCCTACCGACTTCCAGACCCATTTGTCTCCACGTTCGGAGAACATCTATGATTTTGCCTCATTTGTGCTCTTTCCTTGAGCAAGTCACTTGCAGAAAACAGCACTTGGGGCAACTGGAAATTTGAGCTGGACTCCCCAGTGGTCTTCTGGACTGCAAGCCTGGTAACTAGTACTTATGAACAAGAGTAGTTATGGTGTAAAGGAAGAAAACTGATTGTTGTAAACAGGAGCATCATCACATGAGCCAAGTTCTTTGGATCTAATCCTTGGTTTCCTTAATGCTGACAGTGTGTTTATTATTTAGCTGCAAACAAATGGGACAGAAGTCTGAATTTAATGTTAATATTTTAACTATGAATACAGTTTTGATTTAGCTTTTTGGGAGACACACAGGTGTGAAATGCACTGTTTGGGTTAAGAATGTTTTTATAGCACTTAGAGTAAGGCTGTGAGCTTTGGCAGAAGCTGCTTTCTGTGGTACATGGTTTGATTCCCTCAGCCTTCATTTGCTGTCTTTGTTACTCTGCCAAGTTACTTCACCAGACAGTACTCCTCGGCTACTCCTAAAAAGGGCACTCATCCCAGGTGTTTTACATTGTTTGAGTGGCTGTATTATACATATGACTTTTGAATTCCTTTACCCTTCACATAGATAGTAATTAGTACTTCCTCCATGCTGTCTGAGTATGAATCCCAGCACATCCTTTGCAGTTTAATGGACTGCCAAATGCATTTTCACTAAAGTGAGTTTCAAGGGAAGAGAAGTTTACTGTTGCTCATGCTAAGTCTATTTTTAGTGTGAGAGTGTTTTGTTTAGGAAATGGTTGACAGCGTTTTATTTCTGCAAAATTTTAAATAAAAATTTTTAAACAAAATACAAATCTCTGTGATAATTGTAAAAGTAAAGAAGAAAATAGTATATAGGCTGACAGGGTGTTTATGGTAATTGGGGGGAGACAGAAAAGTAATGAGATATTGGTATGGTCCTTGACATGGTCTGATTCATTACCCTGCATAGGATCCCATTATTGACTCTGGAAGTGTATGCTGCATCAATATAGCATTATTAGACATTCAAGTAGGTCAGACCTGTACTGAGCGATATCAGAAGGGATAGTTATTCTTGATGACAGAATAAACATGGGGAGGTCAAAAATGAGGTATAGGTGTCCTACAAGCATGTAAGTCCAGCCCAGAAAATGATGCTAATGCAGTAATATTTCTGATTTATGTATGACTTGTGGGTTCATAGGTTCATAGGTTCATAGGTTCATACTAGGCTATCTGCCCGAGGGCATTTATAAGCCTAGCCCATTGTTTTGTGGCTTACGCCACCCCTTTAGTATGGGGAACTATACCCATTATTTTGCTGTGCCTCTGTCGAGCAGTGACACTGAGGTAATTCCTGGGGTATATCTGCGATCTCCCATCCAATGGTCAAGATTTCTCTTGAACAAGGCCAGCGAGGTGCTCTGCCTCACATGTACCGGGATTTTGTTCCACAGCATAGGGAGTCTTTGGGTGATGAATCTATCCCTCCAGCACGCCCTATTAATAGCCGTGTCGAGGTTTAAGTCTCCGCCCTTGTGGCTCTGATGGATCTAGATTTTTGAGGTGAAGCATATTCATCAAATCTGGGTTTGACATGGCCTTGTATGTTAGGCAAAGGTCACCTCTGAGCAAGCGGTAAGCGACTGAATAGAGCTGGAGTTCTTTCAGTCGGGCAGCATAGGACAGATTTTTGAGACCCTTTATCCTTTTGGTGAGGAACTTTGTGGCCTCTCCAGCTGCTGCAAGTGTCGGGTCAGATACATTCCGAATGGGGCATTGTACTCAATCATTGGTCTGATGAGTGATGAGTAAAGGGAGACTATGACCTCCCTTGATCTAGATGAGAATCCCTTCATGATAAGGTGGGCAATGTAGAAGGACTTCCTAACTACTTTAGCTACATGGGTGTCGAATGACAGACTACTATCAACCTGGGTCCCCAGGTTCCTGATAACTTCTTCTGTGCTCAGTGGATTGCCACCTATTTGGTAGCTAGGGTAACCTTGTTTTTCCCGAAGGGTATGACTATGCATTTTTTGGCATTTAACTTTAGGCCGTGGCTCTGGCACCAGTTATTCGTTTCTGTGAGACCCTTCTGAAGGATATCTGTGTCAGATGTGTTTTCTACTATGGCGCCAGTTTGCAGTCATCTGCAAACTTTGTCAGCCATAACCCTCCTGTGTTTGCTTGTACTTGGAAAAGTAGATGCCAAACAAGAGTGGGCCCAGGACTGAGCCCTGTGGGACACCACTTGTGACAGGCTTTGAGTATGACATGGCGCCAGCAACTCTGACCCTGTGGGTTCTGTCACTCAGCCAGTTTGCAACCCATCTTGTGATGTATGGGTTAACATTTAAGCTGATGAGTTTTTCAATGATACCCGAGTGGGGTATTGTATCGAAGGCCTTAGCCAGATCGAGGTAGGCTGTATGGACTGCCTTTCCCTCATCAATGGCTTTGGTGACTGTTTCAAAAAGTCAACCAAGTTTAAAAGGCATGATCTGCCTTTGACAAAGCCAAACTGGGTTGGATCCAAAGTCTGCAAATTCCCTATGTCTTTATTTATGAGGTCCATTATGATCCTCTCCATGGCTTTGCAGATAAGGCTTGTCAAGCTAATGGGCGGTAATTTCCAGGGTCTGTGGAGGCACCGCCTTTGTGAAGTGGGACCACAGTTGCAGTGCGCCACTCCTGGGTACGTATCCAGAGGTAAGACTTTGATTAAACAGCTGTCCTAGCTGTGGGTTTAATTCCTCATTGAGTTCGTGGAGCACACAGCCGGGGACACCATCGGGTCCCATGGATGCTGTGTTTTTGCTTTGGAGAGAGCAGTTCTCACTTGGGCGCTGGAGATGTTTGGGGGCTGCACTCATTTGGTATAGATATCTCTCCTTTGGGGAGGGGAGAAGTTTGCACTGAACCTGTCAGCCAGTATGTTGGCAATGTCTGTAGGATCAGTAATCTTCACATCATTTTGAACTAGTTCTGAGCATATCTGGGAGTTTCCTCCTAGGTTTCTAACATAGCTAAAGAAGGCCTTATGATTGTCTTTTGAGTCTTTAGCTATTTTTCTCTCGAAATTTGCTTTGGATGATTTTATGAGAGCTCTTAGTTTTTACTTATAGTGATCAAGGGTGTCTTACCTTTTAAGGATTTTGCTCTATCTTGTAGTAGCTTCCTCCTTTTGTTGTAGAGTTTGTTTATGGCTGGGGTCCACCAGACTGGACGCTTGCCTTTGGTACAAAGAGTCTTTGTTTTGCTTGGGATTGCCTTATCCATGCAGTCCTGCAGGTGCTGGTAGAAGGCGTTTGTAAGTGATTCAGCGGCTTGAGTATTGTTTTCCGCGCTCGGGGCCTGAAAGGAGACCACACTAGTCTTTAGAAGTGTGAAGTCGGCTTTTGAGAAGTTCTTTACTGTGGTCTTTTTATTTTAGGTGGGGTGGGATGAGGACCTCCAGCGAGATTAGTTTGTGATCTGATCTCACCAGTGAGGGGTATACTTCCAGTGTTGAACATTGTGCTCCCATGTTCGTGATGATGAGATCAAGTATGTTATCTCCTCTTGTGGGGATGGTGACTAGTTGTTCCATGGCATTTGAGTTTATGAATTCCAGGAACTTTTGGGCTAGGGTGTTTGGGCTTGAGTAGTGTTCCCAGTCTATATTAGGGTAATTGAAGTCACCTAGTATGATGGTGTTTGGTGATACATTTATCCCTCTAGTGTTTTCAGGAAGGCCATGTGAGTTTCCTGAGTTTGTGAGGGTGGCCTGTAACATGCTACAATTTGCAGAGCAGTCTTGCCTATGGTTAATTGCACCTGGATGGTCTCCGATGCATCGTGCGTTGCCACCAGTCTTGAGGTCTGGATGTCCTTGATGAATATGGATACCCCCCCTCCTTTCTTGGTATTGTCCGGATTTTGGGGCCGGAACGCATGATATGAGGTAAAACCTGATAGCGCTGGGGTGCTCTCAGGAGCCTTGAACCAGGTTTCTGTCACAGCACAGACATCGATGTTCTCCATACTGAGAAGGGCCTCGAGTGCATGCATTTTGAGATTTATACTTCTGGCATTGAGCAGCATTACCCTTAGTTTTTTTCCTTTTTTGTGTTCTAGGGTGGTAGGTTTAGAATTTGAGCCTTGCCTAAAAAGGCACTATGGGGTGGCAAGAGCCTTTGCCAATATCCGAATCCCAGGGTGACAGGTGCAAGCCGTCCCTTGAGCAGCGTGGCTTGTCCAGCATGTCATCCCAGGCAGACAGATACTGGATCCCCTTTGAATGACACCAGTGTTTAAGCCAATTGTTAAAGCTGATCATCTTATCTCTGTATTGTGGCATCATTCTTGGTGAAGGTAGGATACTGCTCAAGGTCAGGGTCATACCTGCCTGGGCTACATAATCAGAGAGCTCCTCAATGTCTCTTTTCATGTAGTCCAAGGAGGTACGCCTCAGGTCGCTTTACACCAGCGTGGACAATGACTGAGTCATATTTGTACCTGCTGTTGAGAGACCTGAGTGCTTGCGTTATGTGGCGGATTCTAGCGCCCGACAGGCAGCTTACTGTGACCTTCTCCTTACTCAGTCTGGTGAGCGGGACATCAGTGTGTCTGACTATGGAGTCACCAATGACTAGTGTGTCTGGCATTGTGTTTGGCCTTAAGGGCTGTGACTGTTTGACACTCTGACTGTGAGGTCTATGTGTTGCGGGTGTTGTGTTCTGAGGTGGTGGTTGTTTGGGTGTCTGCTTTGGTGGCCTCTGCTGTTTTGGTAGATTTTGATCAGAGCCTCGAGTATGTCTTTGTGTGTTTATGTGCATGATTTGAGGTTGTAATGGTACTATGTGAGACTGGGTCTATAGTGTGTGTGGTAACCTTCTCCTCCTGACTGGTCTTGCCAGTCCTATGTTGAGAGAGCTCAGCCTCCAGTTTGGCCGTATAGTTGCATCTCTCGCATGTATTTGTGTTTTGTGGGAGGAGGAAAGGGTTGTTCAGGTACATGAGGCAATTGAAACATTGCCTTAATATTCCCAGGTTCACCAGCTGAGCAGGAGAGGACACTAGCAACTGATCCCTCGACATGCTAGAAGGGTAGACGAAAAACTTTAAAAAAAGATTGTGGGGACGTGGGTGACCAAACAATGGGGGGATTGCCCTTTTGGGGTACTATCTATGACAAGAGTGCCGTATCAAGGTAATAAGTACTGTAGGAGCAAGTGCTAGGTTTAATAGATAGAGAATAGTCTACTTGGAGTCAAGTAGAGTTGATCTTTTAGTTATAGGATACGCTGATTTGATCAGTAGTATAGTTCGAGGAAGGTAGTTTTAAGGGAAAATTTGAAGAGTGGACTTTAGGTAGCCCGAATAGTTTAAACCTGCTTAACCGGCACTGCCCTAGTGTGCAACAGTGGCAGCTCCGCTAAATCGCTCTAAATTGCTTAACGCCGCTTAGCTGCTTTATACCAGGGGCTGGAAAAGCTAGAAACTGGCCCAAAACGACCAATAAACTACTAGTTACTGGCTGAAACCTCACAAAACTGGACAAAGGGCAGCTCAATGCTTCCCACTCCCACTGGTAAGCAAGGTAGCTTCCCTTCCCCCAAATAAGGCAAGGAAACAGTACACAGGAACTACAACCAAAGCCCAGGAATCAGCAACTCTGAAACTGGACTAAACTAGTAAAGCAGGAAAGCAAGGTAGCTTCCCTTCCCCAAATAAGGCAAGGAAACAGTACACAGGAACTACAACCAAAGCCCAGGAATCAGCAACTCTGAAACTGGACTAAACTAGTAAAGCAGGAAAAACAAGAGATATTTTTTCTTTTTTTCTTTTTTTTTTCACAAAACAGGCAGAAACAGGTACAGCAAACACTTATAAATGCTATGAATCAGCTACTACAGCTTACACAGAAGAATTTGCTACAAATACAGTCAAATAGTAACAAACAAGGATTCCAAGTGCAATATTAAGTTAAATGCAGTAAAACAGCTTCAATGTAACAGAAAGGCAGGCGAAATACAGTTGCTAGGTATTCAGATGTGGAAAGCAACAAAAATATACTTAGTATCAAGAAAAGTCGCTTATTCAGCTCTCTGCAGCCTGGATTACTCTGCTGGCCCACGTGGAGTCTGTGCTGAGTAGGTACAAGCTGAAAGTTTTATACCAGGGGCTGGAAAAGCTAGAAACTGGCCCAAAACGACCAATAAACTACTAGTTACTGGCTGAAACCTCACAAAACTGGACAAAGGCAGCTCAATGCTTCCCACTCCCACTGGTAAGCAAGGTAGCTTCCCTTCCCCAAATAAGGCAAGGAAACAGTACACAGGAACTACAACCAAAGCCCAGGAATCAGCAACTCTGAAACTGGACTAAACTAGTAAAGCAGGAAAGCAAGGTAGCTTCCCTTCCCCAAATAAGGCAAGGAAACAGTACACAGGAACTACAACCAAAGCCCAGGAATCAGCAACTCTGAAACTGGACTAAACTAGTAAAGCAGGAAAAACAAGAGATATTTTTTCTTTTTTTCTTTTTTTTCACAAAACAGGCAGAAACAGGTACAGCAAACACTTATAAATGCTATGAATCAGCTACTACAGCTTACACAGAAGAATTTGCTACAAATACAGTCAAATAGTAACAAACAAGGATTCCAAGTGCAATATTAAGTTAAATGCAGTAAAAACAGCTTCAATGTAACAGAAAGGCAGGCAAATACAGTTGCTAGGTATTCAGATGTGGAAAGCAACAAAAATATACTTAGTATCAAGAAAAGTCGCTTATTCAGCTCTCTGCAGCCTGGATTACTCTGCTGGCCCACGTGGAGTCTGTGCTGAGTAGGTACAAGCTGAAAGTTTTATACCAGGGGCTTGGAAAAAGATAGAAACTGGCCCAAAACGACCAATAAACTACTAGTTACTGGCTGAAACCTCACAAAACTGGACAAAGGCAGCTCAATGCTTCCCACTCCCACTGGTAAGCAAGGTAGCTTCCCTTCCCCAAATAAGGCAAGGAAACAGTACACAGGAACTACAACCAAAGCCCAGGAATCAGCAACTCTGAAACTGGACTAAACTAGTAAAGCAGGAAAGCAAGGTAGCTTCCCTTCCCAAATAAGGCAAGGAAACAGTACACAGGAACTACAACCAAAGCCCAGGAATCAGCAACTCTGAAACTGGACTAAACTAGTAAAGCAGGAAAAACAAGAGATATTTTTTCTTTTTTCTTTTTTTTCACAAAACAGGCAGAAACAGGTACAGCAAACACTTATAAATGCTATGAATCAGCTACTACAGCTTACACAGAAGAATTTGCTACAAATACAGTCAAATAGTAACAAACAAGGATTCCAAGTGCAGTATTAAGTTAAATGCAGTAAAAACAGCTTCAATGTAACAGAAAGGCAGGCGAAATACAGTTGCTAGGTATTCAGATGTGGAAAGCAACAAAAATATACTTAGTATCAAGAAAAGTCGCTTATTCAGCTCTCTGCAGCCTGGATTACTCTGCTGGCCCACGTGGAGTCTGTGCTGAGTAGGTACAAGCTGAAAGTTTTATACCAGGGGCTGGAAAAGCTAGAAACTGGCCCAAAACAACCAATAAACTACTAGTTACTGGCTGAAACCTCACAAAACTGGACAAAGGCAGCTCAATGCTTCCCACTCCCACTGGTAAGCAAGGTAGCTTCCCTTCCGCCAAATAAGGCAAGGAAACAGTACACAGGAACTACAACCAAAGCCCAGGAATCAGCAACTCTGAAACTGGACTAAACTAGTAAAGCAGGAAAGCAAGGTAGCTTCCCTTCCCCAAATAAGGCAAGGAAACAGTACACAGGAACTACAACCAAAGCCCAGGAATCAGCAACTCTGAAACTGGACTAAAGTAGTAAAGCAGGAAAAACAAGAGATATTTTTTCTTTTTTTCTTTTTTTTCACAAAACAGGCAGAAACAGGTACAGCAAACACTTATAAATGCTATGAATCAGCTACTACAGCTTACACAGAAGAATTTGCTACAAATACAGTCAAATAGTAACAAACAAGGATTCCAAGTGCAATATTAAGTTAAATGCAGTAACAACAGCTTCAATGTAACAGAAAGGCAGGCGAAATACAGTTGCTAGGTATTCAGATGTGGAAAGCAACAAAAATATACTTAGTATCAAGAAAAGTCGCTTATTCAGCTCTCTGCAGCCTGGATTACTCTGCTGGCCCACGTGGAGTCTGTGCTGAGTAGGTACAAGCTGAAAGTTTTATACCAGGGGCTGGAAATAGCTAGTAACTGTCCCAAAACTTCCTATATACTACTAGTTACTGGCTGAAACCTCACAAAACTGGACAAAGGCAGCTCAATGCTTCCCACTCCCACTGGTAAGCAAGGTAGCTTCCCTTCCCCAAATAAGGCAAGGAAACAGTACACAGGAACTACAACCAAAGCCCAGGAATCAGCAACTCTGAAACTGGACTAAACTAGTAAAGCAGGAAAGCAAGGTAGCTTCCTTCCCCAAATCAGGCAAGGAAACAGTACACAGGAACTACAACCAAAGCCCAGGAATCAGCAACTCTGAAACTGGACTAAACTAGTAAAGCAGGAAAAACAAGAGATATTTTTTTCTTTTTTTCTTTTTTTCACAAAACAGGCAGAAACAGGTACAGCAAACACTTATAAATGCTATGAATCAGCTACTACAGCTTACACAGAAGAATTTGCTACAAATACAGTCAAATAGTAACAAACAAGGATTCCAAGTGCAATATTAAGTTAAATGCAGTAAAACAGCTTCAATGTAACAGAAAGGCAGGCGAAATACAGTTGCTAGGTATTCAGATGTGGAAAGCAACAAAAATATACTTAGTATCAAGAAAAGTCGCTTATTCAGCTCTCTGCAGCCTGGATTACTCTGCTGGCCCACGTGGAGTCTGTGCTGAGTAGGTACAAGCTGAAAGTTTTATACCAGGGGCTGGAAAAGCTAGAAACTGGCCCAAAACGACCAATAAACTACTAGTTACTGGCTGAAACCTCACAAAACTGGACAAAGGCAGCTCAATGCTTCCCACTCCCACTGGTAAGCAAGGTAGCTTCCCTTCCCCAAATAAGGCAAGGAAACAGTACACAGGAACTACAACCAAAGCCCAGGAATCAGCAACTCTGAAACTGGACTAAACTAGTAAAGCAGGAAAGCAAGGTAGCTTCCCTTCCCCAAATAAGGCAAGGAAACAGTACACAGGAACTACAACCAAAGCCCAGGAATCAGCAACTCTGAAACTGGACTAAACTAGTAAAGCAGGAAAAACAAGAGATATTTTTTCTTTTTTTCTTTTTTTTCACAAAACAGGCAGAAACAGGTACAGCAAACACTTATAAATGCTATGAATCAGCTACTACAGCTTACACAGAAGAATTTGCTACAAATACAGTCAAATAGTAACAAACAAGGATTCCAAGTGCAATATTAAGTTAAATGCAGTAAAAACAGCTTCAATGTAACAGAAAGGCAGGCGAAATACAGTTGCTAGGTATTCAGATGTGGAAAGCAACAAAAATATACTTAGTATCAAGAAAAGTCGCTTATTCAGCTCTCTGCAGCCTGGATTACTCTGCTGGCCCATGTGGAGTCTGTGCTGAGTAGGTACAAGCTGAAAGTTTTATACCAGGGGCTGGAAAAAGCTAGAAACTGGCCCAAAACGACCAATAAACTACTAGTTACTGGCTGAAACCTCACAAAACTGGACAAAGGCAGCTCAATGCTTCCCACTCCCACTGGTAAGCAAGGTAGCTTCCCTTCCCCAAATAAGGCAAGGAAACAGTACACAGGAACTACAACCAAAGCCCAGGAATCAGCAACTCTGAAACTGGACTAAACTAGTAAAGCAGGAAAGCAAGGTAGCTTCCCTTCCCCAAATAAGGCAAGGAAACAGTACACAGGAACTACAACCAAAGCCCAGGAATCAGCAACTCTGAAACTGGACTAAACTAGTAAAGCAGGAAAAACAAGAGATATTTTTTTCTTTTTTTTCACAAAACAGGCAGAAACAGGTACAGCAAACACTTATAAATGCTATGAATCAGCTACTACAGCTTACACAGAAGAATTTGCTACAAATACAGTCAAATAATAACAAACAAGGATTCCAAGTGCAATATTAAGTTAAATGCAGTAAAAACAGCTTCAATGTAACAGAAAGGCAGGCGAAATACAGTTGCTAGGTATTCAGATGTGGAAAGCAACAAAAAATATACTTAGTATCAAGAAAAGTCGCTTATTCAGCTCTCTGCAGCCTGGATTACTCTGCTGGCCCACGTGGAGTCTGTCTTAAATGCCCTTGTGAGCTATTTTAAGCCTAGCCACTTATCCCTTGTGAGACTCAAATCCTGCACCTTGTGTGTGTAAGGCAAACACCTTAACCATTAGGCCACCCTCCCAACCCCTTGGTTAAACAAAAGCTACTGTAGCATTATTATTATTATTAGTAATTGTTTTACTTTATTCATTGCATTTAAGAATGATCTAATTCATTCATTAATAGGCCTGGATTGTGTAATATAATCTAACCATCTTGCATTTTAGGAATATATTTTGTATTACCTTCTTTACAGCTGCAAGCAAATGGTTGACATTTGCCAAGTCATAGTCTACATTATTTGGAGTGATGATCAGAACAGACTGACCTTCAGCATCTGTTCAGTCATTGTTGCATATTACTGTGGTACAGTCTTCTGTACAAGATCAGATTGTAAAGGTTTTTGGCATTTAGTTAAAATCTGTTATTCTGACAGTTAGTAAAGAGGACTAAAGCTCCAACTTGTTAATGAGTTGTTTCTTGTGGCAAGGGTTTAGGGTTTAAATCTTTCCATGTTTCATTTACCTACTGAGTGACACTGAGCAAGACACATAACCAGACATTGCTTAGGAACAATTGGGAATTTGTTGTTGTTTGCTAGACAACCCTGATTCCATAGCTGATCTAGCTCAGGAAATGTCATGGCAAAATCACTAACATAGCATTTATAGTGCAACATATGCCATTTATTCTTCAAGGCCAGTAGGCATTGCTTTTGCAGATGCTCAGATGAATTTTACTTATGTAGATATATGCATATTGATTTAGCATATGTTATCAGGTGGTTAATATTTTTTATGCTCTCATAAATAATCTTCTGTTTAAACTGTGCTATACCTGACTGGATATTATGGTATGATGCTAGTGATATCTATATAATTTCATGTAGTTCATCCATATATCTGGTCATTTTTATTTATGTTTTTATCTGGCTTTGCAGGACTGTGTGTGTGTGTGTGTGTGTGTGTGTGCCCGTGCATGTGTGCGTGTGTGTGTGTGTGTGTGTGTGTGTGTGTGTGTGTGTGTGCGTGTGTGTGAATGAATTAAGTAGTGTGTGTGAATGAATTAAGTAAGAATACTTTAACTACTTTTTTGTGTGCAGAAAATCTGAAATATGTGACTCTGGCCATTATTATTATTGTTAATTTTTTGATATAGTCATCTGAGAAGGACCCAGTTAATAATATAGCTATAGCTAGGTTTGGGGAATTTCTGTAGATGAAAATGACTGACTCTGTTGAGCTGATAAAGTTAAAAAGTCAATAGTCTATCTTTGCATGACTAGTGTGCATTTGTGTAAAACAAACTGGATTACTTTGTTGTGGCCATTTTTATCACAATTATGTATGATATGTACACAGTCAATTTAGTGGCCATAATTGTTGAGTACAGATATTGGATTAGAGTAGTCTTTTATGGCAGAAATGTTCTGAAATGAGGATTTTCTTCATTAATGGTTCATATATTTTAATGCAGTGCTTACTGGAAAAAAATGTTTAAAACTACAAATTTTAAATGCATACTAGTGAATGTTTCCATATTAAACAAGAAATATAATTTAAAACAATCAGGAAGATGAATCAAAGAACACATGCATTTATGCATGGTCATAAAATGTGTGCAGGGGACTTGTGGTTTGAAACCAGTCCTCGTGAACCAAGGTAAACTTAATCCGCCACTGGGCAAAAGTATTTTCCAATTAATATGAGTTTCAATGCATTTTTCAATGAATGTGAGTTTCAGGGGAAGAGAAGTTTACTGTTGCTCATGCTAAGTTTGCTTTCAATGTATAACTGTTTTATTTTGTTGAGCAAATAGCGATCAGTTTTTGTGCTATAAAATTTGAAATACAAATTTAAGGTAAATCCAAATAAATGTAATCATTTTAAAAGTAAAGCAGAAATTAGTATGCACACTGATAGGTTTGAACAGTATTTATGGCAACTGGAGAGAGATAAACAAGTAATGGGACACTGGAATGGTTGCAGAGGGGCAGCTCCCTTATCCATGTCTAGGGCCCCATTTGACCATGATCTGTCATTGGTCACAACCACAAATCTGCACAGTCAGCACCCTGACTCAAAAAAAAAAAAAATAAAATAAAAAATAAAAAAAGATCACCATGCCATAACAATAACAGACAGCAACTCTCCCAACACACACACAGATACCCAAATTTGCCAACTTGGTATAAGGCAATTGGGGTTAGGGGAATTGGGGCAATAGTTAAGGTTCTTATCTCACAGACCCAAGGTACAAGTTTTTATTCTCATCTTTGAAAGGGAAATTGGCTAGGCTTAAAATGGTCAATAAGGGCAGTTAGACTACTTCTTACATATAAATCTATGAACCATGAATATGCATCCATACAAAATGGCAAACTGTGATTCGTGCTTTAACTGTTGCTTTTCATTGCATGTAGCATATCTTAGAGTAGCTGAGTAGCATGACACACGTATACACCCAGCCTGCATGCACAAGGGTTTGTACAAAGTATGCCTGTGGCATGGAGTGGAACATACATGCATGTTATGTCACTGATGTCCATCAGTGAAACTCGGTGATTCATAGATATTGCCAGAATCTAGCCTCATTAGAATATATCCAGTGCAAACTAGCTCTTATTTGGAGCTTTTCTTGCTGAGATGCCATCTTAGGTGCCTAAATGTGCAGCAAGGCAGCAATAGTAGTTGCTGTAATCCAGCAGCTTTAACATCTATCTGGGAGCACTGAAGCAGCTCAGAGGATGTACAAATTGTGCCACATTACTGTGATGAGATTTGGGTTATCAGTGTCTTAGACATGTTAGCTGTTCACTGGGAATAGGCTATGACAAAGCCAGTGTTACCATGATAACACTCCTGTTCTGTATAATGGCTGACTGCAGCTTCTACCTACATATATAGATGGTGTATATATGTTCCTGTGTTTCAAAATTGCCTGTCCTCCCACCTTCCTGTCTGTCTTACAGATATATTGTACAGGTGTATGTTAAAAAAGACATCTGTGCTTGATGTCCACAGAGGCAACTGCTGTCAGCATTGCCGTATACCCACTTCACTTATGGTCTCTAATCACATCATCTGTGAAGCTCACTCTTCATCTGTATAGCCATGTAGACCTCTGTCTTTTCCTTACCCCCAATGGTATACTTTCACATGTATATTCATACCTTTGGTCTTGGTTATCAGTGGGCTACACAAATGTCCATATTGTGGTCTATATTGTCTTCTTATTCCTAAATAACTCTATACTGTTGTTGTGTATAGTCAAGCTGATCTGCTGCTTCTCACTGGTACCCTATTGTTCCTGACATCATTGGTCTAGAGCTACGGTCTCTTTTTTTCATAGAAGTACTTATGCCCTATGACATCTAGCCAATTTAGTGGCCCTCTAGTATGGACATGTACAACCTCACCCAACCTGTCCACAGAGGAAATTAGCTATGACAAATATGTCCCCATACACAAGACCCATGTCTCCAACTTCATTGACTAGTAACTACCCCAGGTTTCGTTTTCACTCATGTGTCAATGTGTCCATAGGTACCTATGCAAATGATAACTGCTGTGACCCATACCATCCTGCCCCCATGAGTTGTAGGTCAAGCTCTCTAATACATAGTGTGATTTGACTATGTACTCCCTAGCATTACCTTTAAATAGCACTGCATGCAATGTTTTGGTGACACCATACCTCTACCATTGTGTACTTTCTGGGTCCATAGAAGTGGATTAGATAATGCAGCTTTGCCCCCACTACATATAGTTTGTACAACATTGCCTGGAGATGTGGTGTGGCCATTGGATGCTCTATGTCAGCACCACTGCCATCACTGCAGCAGGAGGTAGACATGATGCCTGTGACATGGTTAATGTTGTGGGTCTGCAAGTTCTTAGGACCGAGAACTGCAATGTCTGTTTCCTTGTAATCATGTCATGTTGTATGCAACATACTGTAAATAGCTTCCAGGCAGTGGCAAGAGTGTACTTTAGCACCCAACAGATTTGTCTAGACAGCAAAATTGAGCTTTCAGCAGACAACTTTATATTCAGTGATGTTCCTAGTTTGTGCATGGTTGGTGATATGAATTCCTTATAGGTGTCATCAACTGGGACTCCAGTGGGTATCCTGCACCACATTAAATACAGTGGGGACATTGAGGTGGATATATGAGTACATAGTGTCAGTACATGTAATCATGCAGGATTACTAGTACACCTGCACTTACCTACTATGTGTCCCTGAGGAATATAACTATGCAGGAAGCAGTGATAAAGTTGACTTTTATGACAGTCCCCATAATGTTAGCTCTTCCTATTGATATACCATTGTCCATGGACAACAGATGGGGTTTTCATTGCCATATGTATGCAATCTATAGCTCCCACTACTTTTTGGGAGACAGGCAAAGATATAGAAACCACACATGGTGGTAGTGGTTCTCTCCCTTGTAGCATTAGGGTAACAGATATGCTCATCCTCATGAAGCAGATGTTTACTCAGAAAAGTTTTGATTATTCTGCTGGCTGACACCTGCAATGCACCCAAGGAATCAGCTGTTCATCTGTGAAAGATTGCTGTATTTTGAATTGTAAGAAGTACACCTACCTTGTCAACCATTGATATAGGAAGTGCATGCACTCCTTCAGATCCACTTTGTGAGCTATACATGCCAATCAGTGCCCGTATAATATCTCTATCAGCACAGAACTTGACAATCAGCTGCTGTTTATTTTGTTAATGGTATGATGTACTCTGCCAGTGATGTTTCTATCATACCATCTGTGGCTGCACTGGCCTCCTGGGTGGAGGCTAGTGGCATTTGCAAACATCATATATTATTATGCTATGGGCGCTGCAGGCCCAAGTGTATTTGCCAGCTGCAGCTCTACAAATTTCAATGTGCCTTGTGCTTTTATCCTCAGATGCAACAACTTGTGTGCCTTTGCTCCTGATGATTATGGATAGTGATCTGCTTTTACAAACAATTATTTGCATCTCATTATGTGCTCATTAGACTACACCTCTTCATTTAAATGTCACTATTTGGCCAGTTGTATACCACTATTTTTATGCCTTTTTGCTTTGTGCCCTTTAGAGATAGCTAGTTCTATGAATTGCTACCTGACTGAGCATCCTCAGTTTTGGCACAGTAATGAACTATGTAACATGACTATGAATACGGCCCCAATGTTATTTTTGTTCTTACTGCAATACCTATGTAAAATGTTGAGAGCTTTGTAGTGTATAAGCACTATTTCATTGTGTAAACATCTTATTTTATTTAGGAATGATTCCTAACAAAACGTGCAGCTTTCTATACATAGTGTAAAAAATAACTATGTATAATATATTGGAATATTTAGTTCTATACACTGCCATATTAAGCTTACAGCTAAAGTGAAGGAGGCTATATTTCTGAATAGAAAATAATTCAGTTCTGTAAATATACTTTCTATGGTCTTTGAAATTAAAATATACTTTCTATTGTTAAAATAATCCTGGGTATTCTTTAACGTTATGTACCTGTTGCACTGGGAGCTAACAGGATCAGCCTTGTGTGCAAGATGAGCAACATTGCTAATTGAATATGCAAGAAGCTAAAGCACTCTAAACATTAAGCAGACCCAGCTCAAGCCCACAACACTGGCTCATAGCCAAGTTGAGGTAAGGCAGAGCTTGTGTATACAATGCAAACAAATGAATGTACGCAAAGCTGAGATCTGAAAGTGAGTACTTGCACATGGCATAACAGCAGATAGATCAATTAAGAATGCATAAAAGCAAGTGAAAGCCTAACAAGTGCATAAGGAAGGTTGATACAGTTCTACATTGCAGTGAGTACAGTAATGGACATGTGGGAACTAGCATTGCCATGTACATTAAGAAAGGCAACACAGTCAGTAAATGTTTAGAAGGAAATGTGTTATTTGAAAATACATGCAAGTAACAAAAGTTTACATGTTCCAATTGCCTTATCTGTATCAAACTACCAATGCAGGAATAATGGAAAAGCACATACATAAATGGGTGGACAAAATGAGAAAATTAAAGGAACACCTGGACATACTGCCCGGACAAGTACTGACAGTTGACACAATGCCAGTTGTGGCGGTAACAGGCATGCTGTGAAGGGTAGCAAGTGAGGCAGAGACCTCATCCAAATCATTATGCAGTGCAATCCACAAGGAAATGCCACAGAAACAAAACTGTCACATTATACAGAAAAATAAATTAAAAAATATGCTGCAGTACAAATTGTTTCAGATTTGAAAAATGTAACAAATGAGATAAATGTAAACATGAGCTGTGTGACATCAGAAAAACATAACTAAGATGGAAATCTTGCAAGACTGAAGTCACATGGAGGCAGTCCAATAACAACTGCTCCATGTGTTTATACAGTACTTGCCAGTGTATGCCTATGGACATGATTAAAAGTGTGATAGCAAGACCACTCATGAGAGTTACCAACTATGAGAATTAATTACAACACAAGTCTGCCTGATGTCATTATTGTGTAAGAACAACTGCTGCATGCACTGTTTCAAAGTATTATATGATTTGAGTGGAAAATATGTGTACCTATGTAAGCATTGTCTTACTTGTGTATTACCTGATGCCCTTGATGCTGATGCACATACACAGTTAAGACAGCATGACAAAGTACACTTCTGAATAATATTTAATATCATGATGGAAAATGTATATTGAATTAACCATTGTGCAACAATCCTAATACCTAGATCACAACACTCAACATACCTCACAGACAGTTGCAACACACCCTCAGGTTATTAGCAAACTGTTGAAATGGCTAGAGTTTACATAACAATAGTTGTAGACTGGCCTATAACACTGTTGGTGTCCTCTCTGCATCACCCACTACTTTCATTGTGTGGTAGTCAGCCACAAAATGAGAAAAGACAATGACTAGTGTCCCCCATTGAATACTTATGGTGCTTTGTGGTAACTGTCACACAACGAAAACAATGATATATACATCGCTATACTGGGCATGCCCTTAAGGAAATATAGCAATTACCATATGAATACTACCCACCCATCCAAAAACCATAACAATATATCAGAAAACAGGTCTTATGACTCTTTGGGACCACAATGTAGCATGGCACTCATCAAGATCTGTTGAGTAAGCCATTCATGCCTGCTATCACTATATTGTGAACAAAATAATAAAAAGCACATACCACCAGATTAAAACATATGCAATGCATGGGAAGATCCCCCTGACCTGTGCACTAACTTATAATGCCACACAAGAAATCATACCGCACTTGTCAAAAACCTACTTGAAGAGATAACTTGAGCATTGTGTTTGAATGCATATGACTTGTATAAAAGGGAGTACAAAAGGTGGCTTTTCTCCAATTGTAGATCTTTTCATTAAGTGAAATTGTAAATATCAATTATCTTGAAGAAGCCAATCATGCATGTTAATATTCTCTTATACACTCAGTAGTTACACCTTGCCAGACTCAAACTTACCTATCTAAGTTCATTCCCTATAGAACTGTGGATTAACTGCAGATGCCACAGAAGAAATCATATTAGAGATGTCATAAAGCACACACACACACACATGAAAGGAATTAATCAGCAATGCGTTTGAATGGCAATGGCTTCCCTAAAATGTGGTTTGAAGGATCATAATCCTTTAGGCGTGTCAGTGTTCACACAAGTATGAGTCATCCATATCACTACCAGTTGAGTAAGGCAGTCCTATCTGTCAGTATTGCCCTATATACATACATACAGTACTTAGATACTGCTATATTAGAACCCTTGTCTATTTAGGTCCACACTTTATAGTGCTGTGTATTAACTGCTGATACTACTGAAGAAAGTATAAGTAAAAGTGTCAGAAGCCATACACTTGAAGGGTTAACACCAGTGTTGTATTTGAATACATATGGGTCACCTAAAAGGGAGATGAAAGGATAAAATTCCTGTAGCTGTGTAAACATTAATCCCTAAGTGGAATTATCCACATCACATCTGTCGATTAAGCCAGTCCTGCCTATCATTCTGCTGTTACACAACAACACTACTTAGACATTACTGGATTTGAACACCAGTTTGTTTAAGTTTACACTCTACACAACCACGTAGTAGCCATTCACACCACAGGAGAAATCTTACTACAAAAAATTAGACAGCACACATTTGAAAGGATGACGTCATCATTCTGTTGCAAGACATATGTCTGACCTAAAAGGTAGTATAAGAGTTGGGGGAACCTCTCTATGTGTAAATATTACCACTAAGTGGAAGTGCACACCTCACATCTGTTGAATAAGCCATTCCTAAATGTTGCGATCTTCAGACACACTCATGCTAGTTAGACATTGCTGGATTCAAACACCTGGCTTTTGATGTTTACTCTCTATAGTGCTCTGTATTAGCTGATAATGTCACAGGAGGGGTCTTACTACAATAGTTATACCACAAACATTTGAGGGTGTGACTCCATCATTATGTTGCAAGGCATATGTATGACCTAAAAGGGAGTACAATAGTTGGAAGACCCTCTCCTTGTGTAAATGTTACCACTAAGTAGAATTATACATATTTCATCTGTTGTATAAGCCAACTCTACCAGTCACTTTATTTAGACACAGTCATACTAGTTAGACTTGCAGGATTTGAGTATCTGCCTATCTAAGTCCACACGGTATACAACCATGTATTAGCTGCTCACACCATTTGAAAAGTCTTACTATAAGAGTCAGACAAAACACATTTGAAGACATGTCTTCATCATTGTGTTGCAAGGCATATGTTGGACCTAAAAGGGAGCACAAGATGTGGGGGAACCCAAGTAGAGATGTACATATCAGACAACACATACTTGTAATGTACATGCCATGTTTGGAGGTATGTGCAATGCGGTCTGACAGACGGATGACGTCAATGCTTTGATCATAACTCATAACATACTGTAGCAAGAAGCCATATGAAACACAATTCACATTAATTGTTGTCCTACGGAATGATATGTGTGTCAGATTAAGGTGCATTGAACAGTTATGTAATGGGCGATAGTCAGAGATGTCAAACAGAACAGTGTCACCCTTCAATTCCTGACTGTTCATCTTCAAATGATTGCATGAAGGTATTGTGTTTATGTGTGTAGAGTGTTCAAGGTAATCTTCTTCTTCTTTCGGCTTTTCCTGGTTAGGGGTCGCCACAGCGGATCACCGTCCACTCATGATTGGCAGTGGAGTTTTACAGTGTCGAGTTGCCAGCCCGGTGCCCAACCTTCCACAGAAGGCACACACATGCACACACTCACACCTAGGGCCAATTTAGTGTGTCCAATCCACCTACTGCATGTCTTTGGGATGTGAGAGGAAACCGGAGCACCCGGAGGAAACCCACGCGACCACAGGGAGGACATGCAGACTCCGCACAGAAGGCACCCCAGATGAGGATCGAACCAGAGAACCTCTTGCTGTGAGGTGGCAATGCTAACCGCTGCACCACCATGGCCACCCCTGTAGAGTGTGCAAGGTAATACAAGTCATAAATGCAAAAGATGTACACTGTACTCATTAACAGTACTCTGCAGTTATGTTTGCAAAACTACCCATTCCCTGGAGCACATTTAAAAGGATAATGTGCAACAGTACCACACTCATTTACATGTGGATAAGTACATAGGCAGCATTGCAAGAGAGGTCTCATATCTTTAATATAATAAACCAGTTAATCATATGCAACTAATAGAAGCCTCTAAAATTACTTTCAGTCTGTCAGAATTGCTTACTGAATTGCATTGATAGCAAGTTTAATTTGCATGACTAAAGGGCAAACTGTCAGTATTTGCATAAATATTTTTGAATAAAGTACTTTAGTTTAGGTCGAGAACTAGCAGTGACCTTTGCTGCTCAATGACAAGCGGTGTACAAATGATGATTACAAAAACAGACATTTCTGTTATTAAGCCATTTCTGACCATTTGTGTGGTGTGTGAATCTTATGTTTGCCATTATTAAAACTTTGTAATGTTGTTTACAGTATAGTATTCAAAATACTTTACTGATGTAACATGTTATTTCTTATTTCAGTTCAAAGGATATTCTAAATGTTTTGTATGAGGTATTACAGAAATACTAAACACCTGTCAACTTTGATTTGCTGTTGCTGTCAATGTAATATTAATACATTGGGAAAAAAAGCATGCTTATTAGTAAGTAGCTGTATTATATAAATACATGTTGAACCCATATATTGTATCAACCAAACTGTTATGTTTTGAAGTTAAGGATAATGGTCTGTATGTAATTTACTAATGATGACTTGAGTTAATATATTTGTTTGTTTCAACTTTTAAATAAATAAAGAAAAGCAAAATATACTTATACTTCAAGGATTTTATTCTTTCCTTGGGAAATTAGTTCACTGAGTATGCATGCCTCCTTCTAATAACACTGAGATTCTTGCAATTATATGACATGATTGCACACCCTAGAATGCCTTAAGGTATACAAAGCATGCAGAAAAATATAATCAACAATGTTGTGATCCACGTGTTCCTTATGCACGTGATGAACAATACACAACGAAGAAATGTGCACCACATGCACAAGTGAGAAACCTGCAAGGTCTGAAAAGGGAGTGAGGGAGGGTGACAGAGGCACAAGAAAATGAGAGCTACAGGGAATGGCAGTCTGAGAAAATGCTAGGAGAAGCCTTACGCTCAATGTAGATGACTAATCTCTTATTAGTATTAAAAACTCAATGCCAAAGTTCATCACTTGGATACTGCCCCACGAATCTCAGAAGCATGTAAATGTGGAGTATAGAAGCTGCATTCAGGTAACGCTAAAATAACTACCCTGAAGGGAAATTTCTGTAAGGGAGGTTCAGTTTGTTGCTGCAGTTTCTTGAGGTTGGCACTTGGTGCCTGATAGATACAAGGATCCACTGGTGATATCAGTGTTTAATGTTCAGTGACAGACTTGAGGTTCAAAACAGCCAATAAAGAGTCTGCAACCAAACTACCACTGTTTAAATCATAATAGATTACAGTATTCACTTAACTTTGTTTTAAATATTGAGGCAGATGTATTGAGGCAGATGTGGCAGACGTAACTACTATAGATAATCAATTCCAGATTTTAGTATCTTTCAGTTTAAATGGCCTGCTGCATTTAGTCTTATCCCTAATGCTGTCACTATGATCATGGTATGCCAAGCTGAAATTGTCACCAATAAGATTACATAGGGAGACCTTAAAAATCTCACTTAGGTCACCTCAACAATCTATAATAGGTGGAGGCAATGTCTGAAGATATAAATGAATGTCAGTACTTTTTAAATAGAAATATAGCTAGTAAATATATGCTGAATGCAGTCTTATTTTGCTAATATCCCCCTAGAGTACATAAATGAAAATGATTCCCAATACTCAAGACAAGTTTATATATTGACAATATAGTACTCTAGATTAGTCTCATTATGATGAAAGTCTTTTTATAGCTTTTTGTACATAGCCATCCCACAATAAGACAGTCCTTTGGTCTTTGATATGATAAACTGTATTCAAAATATTACAGTTAATTGTGGTGGGATAGTCTAGATTTCCTTTACCAAAATGAATCACAACACACTTACTGGTATAAACCTCAGTGCCAGTCATGTTAGCCCACGTCTTTCATGTGCATCTGTAAAATCCACCGACCACTTACATTAGTTAGTAGGAAGGCAAACTTGGTGCCATCAGGAAACTCCAGTCATGATACTGATGGCATAGATAAAACAGTAATTATAAAAAAGATTAAAAAAGGAAGGAGCCCAAAAACAGTCTTTGTAGGACTTCACAAGAAATCATGTAGGGATAAAAAAAATGTTCTGCCCAATTTAACTATAAAAGTGTGGTTAGAAAAACAATGTTTAATCTGGATTGATTTTCATAAAAGTGATGGACAAGTTAGTCTTCAAGTTAAGGTGGTTTTTGCAAAAGTAACATTTGGAGGTAGGATGGAAGGCAATGTTTACTGCAGTGGTGGCATAATGTATGGCTGGAGGATAATATAAGGTTGGGTAACTATACCTGGGGCAGAGTCACAAGGCATAGTATTTAGGCTCACCCAATTGTAGTTAGTTAGTTGTCTCCTCAGAGGAGTTAAGGAAACAGCAAAAGAAGGGGGATTAGAAACTGGTCGCAATTGGAGGCAGAGATGGATGTGGAAGTATGGACGACATTTGAATGCATACAGGAATTGTTTAAATTAGAGAAGAGGGATTAGTTTGTATTGGAAAAGTTACAGAGCATTAACACATAGGGAGCAAGACAGGATGAGAGGAAAACTGTGTGTAATGCTGTGGACTAAATGGAAAGGAGTTAAGAAGGGCATGGCAAGCCTATCTATAAAGAAATTTGGCATAAAAAAGTGAAGGTCGTAATTAAGGGGATCCATAAAAGATGGATGAATTTGTAATGCTTATCTACAAGAATGGCACTTATTATGAATACGTGTGAAAGGCCTAGTGCAATGATATACAGTGAAAGATCAACAGTTGTAGATATAGTTTTGTTCCTATTATCTGGTTCACTGTTTGGTATATGCCTTTTTCATATATTTTTGAATTGTTGGCTTATTATTTTTTTCTTGTGACTTAATAATACAATTTTCAACTAAAAAATAGGGGAAGGGGATGTCTACAATAATTCATTGAAACTTCTTTGAGGATGTAAAATTAGATAAGGATTTTACTGTCACTGCCATTCCAGGGACATTCATAGTGTGCAAACTGATGATAGCAGGAAACAAAATCACTAGAGTGCATTCAATATAGTCAATGATTACCAAAATGACAGCTTTTCCTATGTCATTCAGTCCAGTGCCTGGCAAAGATTAGGCAGTAACTTGAAATCTATTGATTCTGAGGATAAGGTTATGAATTCCCCTGAGATTCAGATATCAGTTATTTCAGCTGGTTGCCCATGGTGGATTTCCCTTGCATCATATCTCCTGACAAGTGGAGAAAGCAAAAAAGTCTGGTTGCTATTAGCTCATCATTGCTGGTAAATGCATTGTATTTAATAAAATTGCCATTTGTGATCAGAGAAGTAAGTATTTCATGTCTTTCTCCATTTCCTCTCAATGTCCTTATTTTTTATTATTATTATTATTATTATTATTATTATTATTATTATTATGTAGAAAAGTGCTATCAGCGAGGGAATCCTGGTATCCATGCATGCATTTATTTCCCCTCAACTGTGAGAGGTTTGTGTCATGATGACAGTATAATCTTTGGAGTCAGGGAAGAAGCAGCAGCAGCCCCCAAATCACTACTCATCACTTGCATGTGTGTTAGAGGGGTCAACAAGGGCTTGGTTTCAATATTCAGGTCCTGCATTAGAATATGGTCTGGTTCAGTCTGTTTACCTTGTGATAAATCCCTGATGTACTTGATCTTGATATAATCACGGTCATCTTGGGCAGCTATTTCATTGCAAACCATTCTTAATCTATTTACTTCATGCCACTTCATTTAGTATGTACATTTATTACAAGCACTGGAACCTTGTGGAAAGATAGAAAAGTCAAATGCTAGCATGTTGCAAAAGGAACACTGTCTGAAGAAACCAGTCAGTAAATAATCTAGACAGTAATTACCAAAGGATTCCATGTCAACAAATAGAAGTGACAAGAACTAAATGGTACTGATGTGGACAAACCAGGACCGGGTCATTTTAGTGTAGTTTTGGAGTTGCGACATAGGTACTGTCAGTTTTAGTAAAATATTTCTTCAACTGAGAACTGTACTAGGAAAGCAAGTGAGTATTTTAAGTGTCTGAAGAATAACTATAGCATAGTATTATCTTTTATTAGGCAAAGTGATAGCATAATTCAAAAATACTGCACTCCAGGATCTAATTCACCCCTACATCACCACTAGAACCCTAAAATCAAGTTTTCAGAACCACATAAATGTCATCAAACATAAGAATGAGGCTGGTAAATCTCTCTTTGCCTGCTCTATTGCCAGAACCTGGAATTCACTTCCAACTCACTTAACTGCCACCACCTCTGCTTCCCAATTTAAAAAACTTCTTAAAACCTACTACACCAATAACTGGCTCTGCTCATGTTACTCCCCAGGTTAGTCCATACCATTGCACTGTTGCTAGGATTCAGCTATGAATCAAAAGGTTCTCCCCAAGTCCGACTTGTAAAAACAATTAAGTGGGAATTAGATTACTACCACATTTGTTAGACAATCCCCGGGATTCATGAACCTTGCGCCAGGCGCCAGCATAGCGTCGGCGTTATAACGCCAAATATGGCTGCTTAGCGATTCAGGTATGAATGAATTCCACGTGCACTACCGGGCGTCGACCGCCCCCGGGCGTAGGTATCCAAGCCACACTCTGTGTGGTGTTGGACCATGCAAATGAGGGCGAATAGCGATCCACGGCGGCGTGAAGCGTAAGGAACGCGGCAATGTAAACCAAAAAAAACGGTTTACATTTACCCAAACATACCGGAGGAGTAACGGAAGGCTGTCAAAGTCAGGTATCATATAGGTGCAATATGCCAATGTGGAAAGGCACCGAGAATGTCCAAAGAAAATATGCACAAAATGTAAAAATGACATAAATGGCACGTGACGTAGAAAGAACAGCAGACCCCCGGGATATGTGCACAGAAGTTGTAAAGCAATGAAATAATATGACAATGTCCGAAAAGAGCAGTAGAACACAAATCAGCTGCACAGCCACCACACACCATAGTATGTATGTAAAGCTGCAACCCCAGCGCAATGGTTGTCAAGGAGTGGTGGCGTGGTCCGCGCCGTAACCAGGTATTAGTAGTCAATTCCATGCAAATGAGGAAGATAATAGTGAATCGCAAAAACGGCGCCAGCGTAAGGAGGGAGCAAACGGCGTAGCGGTACTACACCGAGGAGTGGCCTACACGAGATACATGTCAACCACAGAGGGGTGTGCCACTGTAGGAGGAAGGATATTGGAGGACAGCAAATCTGGGCTGTACAATGCACATCACAGCATCAGGACTGGCGTGTTAGGAAATAGATGCTGAGAGTACAGAATGCGCGCACAAAATGCATGTGCACGAGGATGACTACGCCCTAAACCAGTCATGTGACGGCCTCACCGGCAACAACCAGGGATATAGGAAGGTAATGCGGAGAATACGAGGAAATGCGGAAGCCGTGTAAATGGATCCGTAACGAGCAATCAACACCAATCAATGCAGGAAGGGCAAACGCCGGCAGCTGATAACTCTGCATGCAGACTCCTGCAGAACGGGAAAGGGGAGGCATATGAGTGCAAAGATAGTAGGGGATGTAGTAGAAATGCAAAGAGCAAAGAACCGAAATAGCACAGCCAAGTACAGAGGTAGCATAACTGCGGCTGCAGATAAAATGCATCATATGCCATGTGCCTGCAAGATGCAGTAATGTAAGATGCCAGGCGAAGGCAATGCAGGCAACTGTAATGTAACACTACAGGCAGTACCGTTGCAGCTGCAGCGTAAAACCACGGAAATAATCCGTGGATACGGCACAGACACACCCAATGACATCACCGGTATACAGCACAACAGTATTAAATGTGAATGCACACAACACACAGCGATTTCCCAAACGCCGCACCGTAGGGTGTAAACAGACGGGAACTTTTATGTATATGCTGGGTGCCGGCCGTGATGCATAGGTATGTGGCAGAGACAGACGGAGTTGCGGAGGGTGGTGCTGACAACGACCGTAGGCCTCACAGGAGAAGGAGAGTGTTCAGACCAAGGGTGACCTACCAGGGGCTGTGAGACCTGGAGATAGTAGAGCGCTACAGGGTGGACAGGGACATGTTACAGCAAATAGTGGAGCTGTGCCGCCGCCTGAGAGCAAGAGACAACAGAGGGGAGCCCATCCCAGTGGACACAAAGGTATGTGTGAGCTTGCGAATACTGGCTACGGGTACCTTTCAAAGGCCAACCGGGGACATAATGGGCATCTCACAGGCATCAGCATCCAGGGTACTACACCAGTTCCTGGATGCCATGTTACCACATGCCCATGAGCACATAAAGTACCCCACATCTCAGGAGGAGTTGGCTAGCAATATGCGCCGCTTCCACCGTGTGGCACAATACCGGAGATCCTGGGTGCGATAGACTGTACGCACATAGAAATTAAGTCACCACCCGGGAGCAGGGTAGACGCTACATAAACCGCAAGGGATACCCTCCATCAATTGCCAGGTCGGTGCGCGCAGGGCATTATTATGGATGTGTGTGCTGGCAGCCCAGGAAGCTACCACGACTCCCATATCTGGCATGCCTCACAGCTGCATCAGGTATTCGCCAGGGGGGACATCACACAAGGTCACCTTGTGGGGATGCTGGCTACGCACTGGAGCCGTGGTTGATGACACCCATCAGGAATGCACACACACACATGCAAGAACGCCATAATGAGGCACACGCACAAACTAGAATAATCATAGAGCGTGTGTTTGGGATGTTGAAATCACGGTTCCGGTGCTTGGATACATCCGGTGGAGCCTTGCAGTACTCTCCAGGCACAAGTGCCCACATATTCATAGTATGTTGTATGCTACACAATATGATTCTGCGGAAACAGCTGCTGCAGGGACATAATGCCGGAGGGCCACCAAGCCCGCCACAACTGCCAGGGCAAGCACAGGCACAGGGCGTTCAGCACCATGGACACACTGAGCCAGCCCCAGTAGGTAGACAGAGGCGCACCCAATATGCCTACGCCCTGGCAAAGAGGGAACGATAGCACATACGCTGACAGTGTAGGCCCCATGGACTGACACCTCCTGACCTGCACACACAGTAAAATGGACGCCACACAAACGTGTCCACCCGTAATGTACCGTATGTGCGGACGTATGTGACTCCAACAAAGGCACCGCCCAGACACCGCGACACCCAATAGCCAGCAGAGCATGGAACGCCAACACCTCAACGCGACGGTTCTACAGCACACGGCGAGTCAGATGCTGCCACTATCGCCGAAGTCGACCACATATGTACTCATGTGCATACACAGATACGGAAATACACATCAGTACACATGTAGAAATATATGTACGCATACACAGATATAAAGTACAACAGGGTAATATGGAACCCAGGGATGCAAGTTCACAGATAAGTAAGACGCGAAATCACCACATAGTAAACATAGTGACCGACAACCCGATCATCCTGAGGGTGGGCAGGGCAGGTAACGCCAGCCATGGAAATGTTAACCTGCATCAATACATATCCGCGTGTCGGGATGGTCACCAGTCCACGGCACAGTAACGGATATGTGTAGGGTTACCACCTGTCCCACGCCAGAGGGACAGTCCCCCTTTGGGCAGTTGTGTCCTGCAAAAACATTGACAAAATGGCAAATGTCCTGAGATTGTAGGACAAAACTATTTCCCATAAGTTCTATATTAGTCGCATAAAACAAGTGATTTTGTAGAAGAAACATCTAAATATGATAATAAACAGAATAAGCAACTGTAATGCTACAGGTTTGTATCCTGTCAAAAAAGTGAATTGCTGTCCTTTGTACTGGCCGTGGGTATGTGTTTGCATGCAAAATCTGACGTTTCCACAGACAATGTCCCACTTTGTTTATTTGAAAAGGTGGCAACCCTAGATATAAGCGTGTCATATCCATAGGATATGAGTGCGAGATACACGCCGCACCGGCGATGCGCCAACGTAGGTATTGTGTACAACCGTCGGTGCGAAGCGGAAAGCATACCAGTGAAGTGTACGACATTATGAGGAACGACTCATTTGGGGTGTAAAACAGTTCATGTTCCTCGCAGTTCCTCCAAGTTCCACATTGAAAATGTCTGTCAAACATCCATTGTTAGGAATGTATATAAATGACATCCTGGTAAATAGAATGTACTCATAGTAATTCATTAAAGGTTCTTCACTGTAAGTAAATCAGCAAATAATCATCAACCTATGACCTACTTAGCTGAAGTTGTCACTATGCCATTACCATGTGTTCCACATTATGCCCATTTGTTTCACATTACTACTGTGTGTGTTCCTCACTCTGGAAATAGAAGGTTGACAGCCATGGCGGCAATATGTGTATGTGTGAGGTGAGGTTGTCGTGTGTTCCGCTGTGTGTGTGTAATGTGTGTGCCAGTGTAAAATGTGTATGTAGATGACATGTCACAGGCGGAGTGTAATAACAGGCGAGGCATACAGTACAGGAACCATAGGCGAATGTACAGCAGTACCGAGAAAGTAGTACTGACATGTCCTCAGTGGCTATGCACGTGGCGACGTAAAACGATGCAAAGCGGAAATGTCCCAAAGTGTACCACAGGGCCATAGCCATCAGGAGATGCAAAGGACGCATGTACAAACCATGACCGTATGTATGGCGGCCATAAGGTAGACTCCACACGGTCCGTCGGCAACGTTACCCAGCCCCCGGCATGTACGGCGAAAATACGACTGTGCTATCCCGCACCGATCGTGAACACTTACGGTCCCAAATACCGCGGTGTGTTCCACGACCGTGAAGGAGGCAATCGGCACACGAATAGGAGGCTACCGTAGCATACAGGCCGCCCCAAGTACAGGACCACATTCACCGTAACTATCAGCGACAAAATGCCAATGGATAGTAGGCACGGACGAACATCCGCAGATATATAACCCATGTGAAGGAGGAATACGTGCAGGAAGCACACATGCAGGCGACACCGACAGCACACGACATCAACAAAACAAACATTCCCGAACAACAGACAGGTAACCTGCAGCTCCCCAAGCAGGGATGGAGCACACACACAAGCATATCTGGTATGTATAAATGCAAGACTCACACCCCGCACCACCCACATCCGCAGATATACCCCATTGCACATATCAAAGGGATAACAGCTAAAACCGTAGCAAACACATACAGGCAGTCAATGACAGCGGCATACCCACAACAAGCTCGTGGGAAACACTAGCAGCGGCTGATGCATCCGCTGTGTACAGGAAAATAACAGCTATGTTACACATCTGAATGCACAACGCCATCGACAGACGCTGCCAGGACACGGAGACCCACATGTCGAGCACAATACCATACCCAACACACACAATCCACGGCTAACACCACACCGAAATGTACCCGACACCACACATAGCGGATGCAGTCACACAAACATGATACAATACATACCATCCTCACGAAGGTATTGCACACAACCAACGGCCACACGAGTAAAGAACCATGGCCTAGTGCCGACGCGTAACGAACGAAAGGAGGGGGATCACCGGTGATATGCGCATAAGTACACACCGAGGAACAGATTAACCCACATGCCTCAGGTGACGACGAATATAAGGAAGACTCCCTGGATATTCAAACCGTATGTTCATACCGAACAAACGTGAATACAGAAGGAGAAAAAGGAAATAGAGACGAGAAACCAAAGGCCGGAAAAAGGTCGAAGGTCGTCAACACGACATGTACTGGTGTGTAACGCACGATACGTATGACGAATCTGTACAGTATGTGAAAGGTGTGTGTAGGTAAAGATACCTGTCCATCAGGCAGAGAGAGGCGAAGGTTGGATATGTAATGCTAAAACGCGCAGCATACCAACGACTGTGGACAACGTGTGCACAGCAGTGGGACAACATGTACACACCGGGATAACCCCAGGTTCGCTTGCCACCTTTTCAAATGGCCAAAGTGGGAAATCTTCGGGACACACATCAGATGTTACAGGTGGACACATAGCCATGGTCAGTACAAAGGTTAGAACTGTACTTTCGCATAAAGAAAAGTGTAGTCTTGTAGCAGTTAAGTTGCTTATTGTGTGTCTTGTAACATTTAGGAATACGCGACATAAATAACTATGTTATGCAACTCATACATAAAATGGGATATAGTGATGTCCTACAATCTCAGGACATTTGCCATGTGTAATATATTTTGTCACGACACAACTGCCCAAAGAGGGACTGTCCTTTGCAAAGTGGCACAGGTGGTAACCCTACCCCAGGTCTGCCATAGGGGTTGCAAACACCGAACAATGCCACCACCACGCGCTGATGCTGGCAGTGGATATCCAACAATGAAGTGCCACAGCAGGGATAGGACATGTATGTATAGTGTCACAGCACACATGCATGGGCATGGGCATACCGTCCATGTCACACGGAATGTGCGCACGACGCACGTATCCCACGCAGTAGGGCGACTATGTCAATTATGTAATGCAAAGCTGTCATGATGGATATGTTCACAAATCATAGACAGTATCACAGGCATAGCATGCATGATGGAGGGATGGCCTAATGTTATGTACATACACAAGATATGTATGGCCTGCACATATGGGACAATGTAGTAGCAGAATAGGTACCCGAAATGGAGGGAACAGCAAGTAACCATGTCCAAACATTCCATAGCAGGTGCAATGTGTGCCACAATGATGTCCAGCAGGGCTGTGTGTAAACACATGTGCAATTCACACAGTACTGACACCCCCCCCCATGGTAGTGTCCACTGAATGGCAGAAGTGGATGTCAACTGTCATGTCTATACAGTACGTCCGCTGTGGTGGTACCATGGGTCTGTGTCACCCTACCAGCAAGGGAGCTATCACATGACTAGTGACACAGTGTGCCCTGTGGGATGTGCACAGGACCTATGTCCCACAGCACGGTGTGTGTCCAGTCTGTGGATGTCACACAGACGCCCGAAAGCAATGTGGCATGTGTGCACACATGCAGGACTCCTCCTCCCACCCTGCCCACTGCAAACGCCATGTAGGAGTACTACATGCATCAGTACTGCGGAGAACATGGCCCATGCCAGAGTAGATTACACGTCTGTGTTAGTGGCATGCAGGTGAGTACAGATGTGTTACATGACTGTCATTTGCATATGTAAACTGTCTGAGCTGGGTAGAGAGCACAGCATGACTATACTGAGACATGTAACGTTGTATCCATTGTGTAAGGTACACCACACATGTGTTAATGTAACACGGCCTGCATGTACATGTGTGTATGGCACAGGTACAAGGGCACCCAAGGTATCAGCTAGACATACGGTCCAGAAATGCGTGGTCCTGCACATGTGTACCCACGCCATGGTGTAATATGGCAACCACAGCACCATGTGTGTGTACATCAACCATGTACAACGTGATATGCCTGTATAGGGACAGTATCCATGTGATACACACCGCATGACTGTCAGTATGCAAAGGGGATGTGTATACACTATGTGTGATATAACTGATGCAATGATATCTACATGATATATCTGCCACACTGACACCTGTATGGGTGTCAGCAACATGAGTAGGATGAGCTAGAATGCTGCCAGGTATGTAGAAGTGGTATATGTAGGCATGTACAGTCCTGTGTGACAGCAGGTAGTGTACGTATGCAAATACTGAGCATGAGGGGCCACATGTCTGAGGACTGTGCAATGTCACACGTCCCTGACATGTTGTAGTTAGCATGATATGCCTGCACCACTGTGTGAACTGTACAGAAGGCACATGGCGAACATCCCGATACATAGGGCAATGGCGATGCTGATGGATGTACACTGGCAATAGCATAAAGTGGAATGGTGCTGAAGGGCAAAGAGCGGATCATGTCTGATGTGATACCCTCTGTACCACCCCAACCACCCATGCAATAATATGACAGGTGGCCAGCATGGGATGTATGCTGTGGCGCACAGAAGCCCAACAAGGGTGCCAGGAAAGGCATGCAGGTAGTCAATGAGTGTGTGAAGCATGTATGTCAAGATGTGGCCCAGTGCCATACTGAATGGCCCAGTCATGGGTGTAGAGATGCAGCCCCATACGTGCAATGCAGTACCATCCATGTGTAGTGTGATAGATGTGGTAGTGTGGTGGTCAGGGTGCACAACGTACATGAATGGGCTAGCAGTCACTGACGCGGTGCTGCTGCAGAGACATGTAACAGCCAGGTTGGCGGGATACAACAACCGGCGGTTTGAGGTGACATCGACTGTGTTCCCGGACATAACATGTGCATGGCAGTACTATGTATGTCTCCACAGGGTTAATAGAATGTCCAGCCAAGGATTGGAATCCAGTAGTGAGTGAGAGTGTGTATTGTTGGTAGGTACCCCATTGGCAGGCACGATAACAGCTATGTCTGTGTCGTCAATGCCTGCATGACCGTGGTATGCTGCATTGAATGTGGATGTAGTCAAACAGCAGAGACATACCACCACACTGCCTGAGGGCCCACGCTGCAATGTCTGGCAGTCATGTGTAGGTAGCTAGTTGTGGAGTATGTCATGCACCATCAGGACACACCATGACTGTCAAGTGACACACAAGACACAGGTGAACATAACTACCGTGCAACAGCCTGCACATGTGCCCATACAGTATGTGTGCATGGAACAGGAATACCACTGTGGCGTCTGTGAAAAGGCCAGTACCACCATGTCTCAGTGTGGAATAGCATGCTCCCTACCAGTGTGTAAATGTAGCAGAAGTGCACTGTGATCAGTGTTGGCATAGGCACATAGACTGTCCATCGTATGGGGTGCCATGCCATCAACTACCACTGTCAGTGGATGTCAGTAATACCGGCTGTAGTGTGTATGTACCATGCATGCTGCTATGGTTGTGTGTTTAGGGTGTGGCTAGCAGGGATGGTAAGCATGGATGTTCAGCAAACAGAAGGTGGAGGTGTGTAGGCCTAGCACACAGACACATGGAGGTGTGGTGCATGCTGAGGGTAGTGTAGGTATGGTATGTGTCGTAATGTGTCACCCAGCTATGTGTACTGCATGGCCAAGCATGTGTGGGTACATGGGAGTCCATACTAGGGAAGGGCGTGTTGCTGGCAATACATAGCAGTAGCAACTGTCCTAGGTGCAATGTACAGTATGCCAACCTGACCGGCATGTAACCTGTGGTGTACAGTGTATTCACTGTCGCGTGTCACAATGTGCGTAGCGGACACGAACATGGGTATCTGAACATGGACTACCTATGATGCAATGTGCCATGGGAATATACAGTATGTGTGTAAATCACGGTGTGGTGTGGGAACCACCCACCCGTGTGTGTGTTGCAGTCCAGGTATGTGCCTGGGAGGTATGATCTGTGTACAATCTGGAATGGCAGGTGTGCCGTGTAGGGCATGGAGGCAGGTCCCAGGCACTGCAGATAAATGACATGTGTGCTGTACTGTGTGTGCAGTGCTAGTGTACAGCACAGTGGAGGGTGTAAGCATTGTCACACATCACTGCATGCTGTGCCTACCTGTGACAGCCCTGCCGGAGACTGACATGTGACACCACTGCACAGGCAGCATAGCATGTGAAGATGTACATGTGGGCTGCACACCTTAGGCAGATGTCCACATGTCATGTGTGCCACGGTAGTGTGTTTGAACACGACTATCAGACTGGACAAACAGCACATGCCTGCATAACAACAGTATGACCATAGTCAACAGTCCCAGTGACAGAGTAGGCCAATGTAGACTATCCCTGCATGCAGACCAGTGGCTACTGGACACCTGGCTAGACACACACCTGGAGGGTTAATTCACCATTGAGCCATCTCATGTCCAAGTGCATGTGGGCCGCATAATGTCATCACAGGGTGGTCACAATAGCAGGTTGCAAGGCAGACACGGTGTACCAGGTGATGTGTCATGTGTGCATATGTCAACTAGCACAGCCGCTCACATGTCTGCAACATACTGGTGCACGATGTATACTGTTACATGATGAATGGAACTGCACTGTCACCCACTACAGGGCCATCTGACACAGGTGTGTTGTGACTGGTGTAACCCATGTTTGCACAGGATACACACTGCTGTTGTAGGCAGCCATGCTGGTGGCCACCAGTGATATATGCAGTGGTCATACAGACATACCGAACACAGTGTTCATGCAGGAATGTCCATTGTCGTGGACGATGCGCTGCTATGTGAATGTAGGTGTCTGTTGTGAATGTCACACATCCAGAAGACACCATCTGGTGCAGTCATGGTTGTCAACACTGGTACACACAGCCACAGCAGTCAGAACCCAGTCCTGACAATGTGTCAGTCACCCTCGTACTGTGTGACATATGTGCACATGGTGGAACACCTCCCACTGTCATCTAAGCTGGCTACATGATGGCTGGAATGTATTGCCAGGTACAATGCTGGTAGCCAAATGAAGTACCTGGAATCAGACACAGTACGCTATGTCAGCCATGTAAACCATGCACAACAATGACCGCCAACAGACACAAACAATGCATTGACACATGGAACATGTGCACATGACAACCCCCAATGAGGTATGTTGCACATATTGATGTACAATTGTCATCTATGGCCATAGCATGGATGCAGACACACATACTCCACAGGTAGTACCATGTGATGTAGGTAGGGGGCATTGCTCGTGTACATTTCACAGTAGATGTCCACACACATGTCCTGCATAGCCGTCATGTAGGGGTAGCTGTGGTATGTGACAACTGGACATGCCCATACAAATTACCATGTCCCACAGGAGATGTGTTAGGTGTGTACCACATGTGACGCCCTGACAACAAGCTGCGATGTGTATGGCTGCCCGTGTACCTGTGTGACATTGTCTGTGATGGGTGCAAAGGCACATAGTATCGTATTGCATGCACACAAGCCCCACATAGGTGCATAGCCTGAACATACAGTACAAGGAGTGTGTGGGATGATAGCAACCCACAGGTGGAGATGGGTACGGACGGCAGCCCACAACCACATGTGTGTGTACGGTGTTCACGTCCACGACACATGAGCATCTGAGAGGCTAGCGTCACAGCTGTACAGGGTCGCATGCATATATGTACAGCAACATCCCTGTATGTCCCACCACTGGCCTGTGGACCAATGGACACCAACCAAATGTGCAGATATGAGATGTGCACAGCACATCACAGATGCCTACCGTACAACAGGCCTACCATGTACACATGTTCACAGTAGGTCTGCCACCTGCAGTCAAACACGTTAGGTGCCAAACCACACCAATAGTCCAGGCAATGACACAGATGGACGTGCATGCCTGTGTGTATGTATGTCTGTGAATGCCTGCGGCATAGCAATATAGCTGTGTCACCGTTGTGAACAACAATATGAATGGGTTGTATGTGTGAGGGGTGCATCATATGTGTATGGTCAGATCGACAATACCATCAGTGGGCCTGCTATGTGAACATCCGTGTCCCCATACATGGATACCTCTGCTGAGCCCAACACCACTTCACAGAGGGAGGGATGGCGGTGTGTAGTGCAGCAGCAGACATGTGGGTGGCAGCGGGCACTGGATGTACACATATGTGTTACCCACATCAGTTCAGGCAGCCATCCATGTGCATGGGATAGTGGTGTGTGTCCACATACAGCACTGTGTCGATCAATATCCCAGCACATAGCACCTGCCAGGGCTACAGTGTATGCATGGATGTGTGATACCTGCATGCAACAGACACACCCTCAACAAGCAGTGTACAGCATACCTCGCCCGAGGACAGTGCCCACACCATGGTGATAAACATGTTGAATGTCCATATTCACACAGCTATGACATATGCAATGGACAGCCACCCTACCAATACCGCCAACCCCCAGGTGGATCACACCCAGTGCCATGTATGTGGCATACCCTGCCATATCATGCAGAGATGACCAGCAAGGCTGCATGAGCTATCACATTCCCACATGGTGCAATGGACAAAAGGCACTCTCACTATCAACCATACACAGCAGTAATGTGGTGGCGATGCACCCTGTCATGTTACAGGTGCTGTGTGATGCTCTGCACAATGTGTGTTTGTACATGCTATGCATGGCCTGTCCTGATAATGTGTCATGGTTACACATTGCTCCATGTCTATCACATATGCAACACAGGTGAGCTGTGGCAAGTTGTCCAGCACCCGTACAGTGCTGTGTGGAAGTACATGGCACAACACATGCATGTGCAGGTGTCCATGTGTGTGTACAGTGCCGCTGCTGACGTTCACAATGGACACAGATGTGATGTGTACTGACATATACACAGCGTCCAGGTGAACAGTACCACAGACGTCACATGGTGACCTATGCCAACTGATATGGACATAGGTGCAGCCAGGTACACATGTCCATGGCAGGCTAACATCTACATGGTGCGTGTACAGTGTGATGGGGTGGCACACAGATATGATGTGACACCCAGTGCTCAATGGTGTGAAGCCAGAACATCGGCTGTGTCACTGCCACAATGCCCTTCACAGATCACTGTGCAGATGTCGTACATGTCATAGCAATGTATTTCCAACAGTATGCCAGCACAGCAGTGTGAATGTGACCTGCCACCATCATTATGTCTTCCAGATAATGCCACGCCCTTCCACCATTCAGCCGACAGGAGGATGAGGTGATCATTCCATACCTCCATGGCAACCACGCCCTATTTAGCCATGTGCCACAGCAGGCACAGGAACGGCAGGAGATGTGGGAGGAGATGTGCAGGAGGGTGAACAGCGCGGGCGCACAACCGCAGCTATCAACAACCGCAGGCACCGCACAGACCTGATCTGGCATGCAAGACAGCGCGTCGCTGCAACGCCAGGCAACAACGTGGGACAGGTGGTGGGCCACCAACCCAGACCCCACTCACAGCCACGGAGGAGCTCCTGGCCAGTCTGGGGACACCCACGGAAGAACACGCAGAAACACTTAAGGCCCATTGTGGAGGTGGGTGTCTCCCGAGATATGAGCCTGGAGCCGCATGGTAAGTCAGTGTTGCATGTTTGTATGATAGGCGACGGGTGTGGGCGCCATAGTACAACACATGATATAGCAATACATGCCAGGTATATGGCCACACAAGATGCAAACCATTGTATGCTGTGTTGTGTTAGCAGACATGTGCATAGCACATGCTACCACACACATGCATGATGTGAGATGCACAGTGCTGACTGTGGAGATAGTAATGGCTAATGTGTATACCTTTGTGCAATGCCTTTACAGGTACGCCTGGCGGTCGCAAGGACAAGGGTCTGTTGCAGGTAAGTCTGTTGCTAGTCAAAGGCATGTTCTGCTGTATTGATATTCCCCATGTGTCTAGGCATGACATGCTCACCTGTGTGTGCCCCAGTCACGGTATACAGCTTGCACCACCCGACACACACAACACCCATGTACAGTAGATACACCCGTTAGCGAACAGTGCTATGACACCACACAACCTATTGGTGTGTTACGTGCAGTCAGCTATGCATACAATGGTGTAGGTGTTACACAATGGCTGCATGTGTAGTATGCATTCGTATGCCAGTGCAGTATGCACACAGTACCACATAGTGAGCTGTGATCTGGCCAGAGCACAGGTGTTACCAATGTGACCCATGCCCCTGCATCAGGTGCACACGCCGTGACAGGGCACATGCCATGACCCTTGCACGTGGATGTCTGGCTGCAGCATTGTCGCCCCATGACGTGACCTATGCACAACATAGCAGACATCCACACTGTCAGCATATCCGCACAGAATGTGACACCTCACACTAGTATGGTTGTATGTCACATGGGCCACCACAGGGCCGTGCACGATGTCTACCACACAATAGTCAATGACTCAGACAGACAAGGCCATGGTTGATAACTACAGGCATGTTGCCACACAGCACATCCACAGTGGGTACTCACCGTTGCACCCTCTACACACATAGTGGGTTCATCACTGTAGTGGACCCCCTGAACATCCAATGTAGTACACCAGTGACATGGAACGCCTCCACAGTTACTACAGGTGCCTCCAATGTCCACCATATCGTGCTGCTGAGCATCTGAACTGACTTACAGACATGGCAATGTAATGCATCCAGGTCACGATCGCACAGACACATAGCTGTGTCCTGCTACTGTGCAGTGGCACAGAGCCCGCACTTCACACTGTACAGCTATGCACACAGCTCACAGCAAACATACCTGCACAGACATCACTGTTACCCATACATTGTATCTGTAGACTGTACACATAACAGTGCACCGTGACAGCCATTGTGATGTGGTGCATGCGGTGGGTCACCATCGCCACATGTCCACAAGATACCGCATACGTTTGCGGTGTACATTACATACCGTCGGCAGCCATGTGTACTCTCAACTCGCCGCTGCCACACGGTGTATCACGCTGATGCATGCAAACTACCATGAATGTGTGTACTGCATGCCTACTAAATGACACCTGCCTGTTGTACTGTCCCCACCAGGGCAGTGTACATACTGACACTATGAATGTCTGGTCTGCATTCACTGGTCTGTGTTGTGTGAATGCTGCATGCCACCTGCAGTATCACATGCATGCTGTCTGTGTGTGTGTGTGTGTGTGTGTGTGTGTGTGTGTGTGTGTGTGTGTGTGTGTGTGTGTGTGTGTGTGTGTGTGTGTGGGTGTGTGTGTCTGTATTATAACCGATGGTATGTCTTTGTATTGATAGGTGCTGTAGGTGAGTTCCCTCCCGCGTCAATCTGATGCTAGTGTCCCCACAGATACTAGTGGTGATGACCATGTGCATGAGGCACAGGCAGGGTCGTCACAGGCAGACACTGTGCCAGTGGAGAACATCACACATACGCCCCTTTCATCCCCGCACATGGTTCAGATGCCAACACATACCCCAACACCGTTGACCATAGATTACGGTCAGTCGCCTGTTGTCCCCGAGCAGGAATGTGTGGTGGCTGCAGAAGGTGTGGGTACACATGATGTTGCCAGTGTAAGGACTGGTGCAGTGCCACGCAGGCATGTGGCAGGTGCTGCTCGTAGGGGAGCACCGCTAGACATACACCTGCCGTACAGGTGGTGCAGCAGCTGGTATAACCAGACGCATGTTCCAGACTGTAATGGCGGCGCAGGCACGTGCCAACGGCAGAACCAGGACGGGCCGGGGCTGCAGAGGTCCCCAATCCGCACTGAATGACAACATCCAGGCATTGGCAAATGCACAACAGCATCTTGCCGATGTTCTGGATAGGAGATTGGGTGACATGGCTGGTATCCTCGACCGCGGCATGGCCATCCTTGAGCGTCGCGCAGTCCGCAGGAACACCAGTTAGGGTGAGGCATAGGGCACGTGGGCGTGTGCCAGCAACACCACCTGCTGCAGGTCAGCGCAGCGTGCCACCACCCATGCCCACCCAGACAGGACTGATAGCAGAAGCAGTGAAGCTGCTACTACACCAACCACACCAGGACAGAGCAGGCCACGGACGCGGCCCTGACGGCCCCGTCAGGCACGCTTCCAGCGGACATGTGGCATTGGAGAGTGGACAGTCCGCATTCCTACACCCGGTCGCGTCTGCGACCCCAAGCAGGCGCTGGTCAGGTCGCCGCGCAGACACAGTGAGCCGTAACACCTGCACTGTACAGTCAGGGGCTGCCAAGCATACCCTGTGTAGGCATCACAGATGACTGAACTGTGTACACACACACCCACACACAGCAGACACAACTGTAGGGCTCCACCACACCCACATGCAATCTACATAGTCATGCCCACTCAATGCACTGGCCCTTACACACACACATGATGTCATCCATTGGTACAGCCCATGCCTGTGGCACACATATCACCCTGTGCATATGATGAAGTCTCTGCCACATAACTGTGAGCTACACCATCACTGCACGGTTAAGCTAACATATTCTGATGCACAGGGTGGACACGATAGTGAGAGGTGTATGTGATACCTGTGTTCGCATACTACATGATGTGTATGCTGTGGTGTGTGTGTATGGCTGGTGACAGGTATGTATGTGATGTGGGTTGTGCACGGACATCATGCAGCAGACATACCATGCAGGACAGGTGCAGCATGCATTGATATGTGTACACAGTATGTGTGGTGGTTACATGTGTAGCACCATGTCGGTGCAGTTAACCCGTATGATACTGATGGTGTACTTGCACGTGCCTACTGGGAGCACTGTAATTAGTTCCCCACGTAGTCATGGGGTACCCACAGGCATGTCTGGCAACATCAGCATAGCACAGTTACCCGCATCCGCATGGACCCCTACATAGGTACATAGGCGCATGAACGTAACAGGATATGTGCCCTACGAAATGTGTGGACCTAGCATGACTGTGTGTGGCGTCTAACACCCCTCAGGATGGGGATGCCATATCCATCAGTCCCCAGTCCCTGGTCTAGCAGTGACACACAGAGGTTGGCTGCCGCATAACTATCATCACACATCCACATGTCATTAGCAGTCCTGGACAAAGGCAGTCAGGGCCTTTCCTTCACATGGCCTGGCACCCTCCCGTGGTTGTAGGGGTGTCTGGCCGTTAACCCTGTTCCCCAGCACGCCCCACTCATCTTTGTGTTGAGGTGTCTGACAGTCGCTTCTATGCCCGTGGTTTGCATGGAGCCTGGGAGGTGGAATGTGCCCATGTCACTCAGGTCAGACATGGCCGTGTATGTCAGGCACAGATCACCACGGAGCAGCTGTGCTGTGAAGATCCACAGCCGGTGTCCCCTTGGCCGCAGCTTGTGACACATGTCCTAGCACTGTCATCCCCGGCCATGTGGAACGCTTATGTCCTTCCGAGTGCTGCAGGCGACAGGTTAGCTACAGGCCACATGTGCCATTGTATGCAGTCATTGCTCTGGTGTGTGATGTGTACAGGGGTACAATGAACACCCCTGATGTGGTTGACATTCCATCCAGACCAGGAGGCCACAATGGAATGTCTTCACACCCACATTGCCATTGTGTGTGTTGACAGAGGTTGCCGACAGGTGTGGTAGCCATTTCCTGAACACGCCCACCATCTTTAATGGCGTACCACCTACATGTGACATTGGGACTAACATGTCCTTCACACTGGGTAGGGCTGCACCTTCTCTGGCATTTAGTAGCAGGCCATGGCTCTGGCACCAGTCATCCTTGTCTATGACGCCCTAGGTGGATGTCCGTGTAACATGGGGTGTTGGGTATGTTGGCTGGTGCGTAGTCATCTGCATACCTTGTCTGCTACAATCCCCCTATGATTGCATGCACATTGGAAGGTCGGATGCCATATGGCAGGGGGCACAGGAGTGAGCCCTGTGGGCCTCCACTGGGTCCAGATATGAGTGTGACAAGGCACCTTGAGCACCAACCCTGTGTGGTGTGACCTCCAACCTGTCTGAGAAGCATCGGGTGACATATGTCCCCACATGTATGCTGGCGAGCCTCCCATGTGTAGTGTGCTCTGAACGCTCCCACCAGGTCATGGTACTGTGTGCAAACCCACGTATCCCCATCAATGGCCTTGGTGACCACTCCAGACTGGACGAGCATGTTCGGGAGGCAGGATCTGCCCTTGACTATGTAGTTGTGGGTATGTTCCGGTATTGGCTGTACACCGCTATCTGTAACCATGGCCACCTGTATGGACCTCCACACAGCTTTGCAGACAACACTTGTCAAGCGTATAGGGTGTGGCTGTTGACAGTCCATGGGAGCACTACCCTGGCATAGTGGGACCACAGATGCCATATGGCATCCATTGGGGACATAGCCCATAGTAAGGCTAACATGACACAGTGGACGCATGTGTGGGCCGAGGGCCTCAATGAGGATGGATAGCACACAGCCAGGGACACCATCGGTGCCCATTGCTGACGTGTCAACCGCCATAGAGATATGGGAGCACTCCAGGCCATATGACATGTTTGGGAGGATACACTCTGGTGGGATGGATATGTTCCCTGTTGGGGGGGGATGTATGCATGGAACATGTCCTGTGGTTTGCAGACAATGTCTGTGGGTGCAGTGACTGTTGTACCATTCTGGACCATTTCCAGGCAAGTCTGTGCCCCAACCATGTCCTTACCACAGTTAGGGAAGGCCCTGTGGTTGTCTCATGTGCCCTCTGCAGTACCACTCCCACAAGCGGACCTGGATGATGGTATGTGGGGCCGTATGGTAACGCCGGTATGAATGGGTGATGGTTTCCTGGTACTGTCATTGCTCTGCCATGTAGTAGCTCCAACTGTTGATGTACAGGTAGCCAGTGGCTGCAGTCCACCACACCATGTGCCTACCTGTGGTGGACAAGGGCCTGATGTCATCATGTTTGCCTGTTGCAGACATGCATGTGGGTGGTCGGGGAAGGCATTTGTTATGCGTTTGCAGGTCTGGCCTCTGTTCAACACTGGCATGGAGGACTTGTAGGGTACCACACCGGTCGTATGATGTGTGTGGTTTTATGTGGAGAGGTCATCACTGAGGTCCCCATGCTGGTGTTGGTTACAGTGAGTGGATGACCAGTGGATCCACTATACGGTCTTGCATCACCATTGGGGCTGTACATCCTGTGTGGGGCATATCCTCACCATGTGTGATGGGCAGAACTGTCAGACATCCCCCCCCTAGTATGTATGGTGCATGGCTGTTTAACAGTGGCCAGGTGTGTGAACACCTGGGACTGCTGGCGTACTGTGTTGTGCCATGGGTAATGTTCCCAGGCTATGTATGGGTGGTTCATGTCACCCAATACGGTGCTGTTGTGAGAGCATGCCCACTCACCAGTGTCCTCAGGACATCTGTGAAGGTATCCTGTGTTTGGGAGGGTTGTCTGTAGCATGCAACAAACTGTAGGCCAGTCCTACACATGGTTAATTGCACCTAGATATTCCCGCAGCAACGCACGCCTGTGGCATGGCCGGTTGCGGTTGTGTGGCCGGACACACAGGACGGTCCGCATTCCGCCACCCATGCCGCCGCACCATGTGTATGCATGTCTGATCTGTGCCGACTCTAAGTGTCCGAGCATGCCCAGTAGGCAGCTGTAGATAGACACACAGCACAGTACACCGCCGCCTGCAGTCATACCGGTGCATGCCTGCATCCCCACGCAACGGCCACGCCTGTGGCATGGCCAGGTTCCTGTTGTGGCTGGACACACACGACGGTCCACATTCCGCCACCCATGCTGTCGCAACATGTGTATGCATGTCTGCCCTGTGCCAAGTCTAAGTGTCTGAGCATGCCCAGTATGCAGTGATGTACTGATCAGTAGTTACTTGTCATTTCCGACTGCAGCACTAACGTGTGTACGGCGACTCTTGATGGTAACAGACTGCGTGACTGCGCACTCTATCCGAACTCCCGATCGGGCGCATTGCCTCTGCAAATCATACCACTCACGTAGGGGTATGCCTCCTGACAGCGCTCTGCTCAGTAAACTCGGTAGCGCGTTCTGTAAATGCTTCATACTGTAGTGTGTTCATGTAGATAGGCGTAGGTTCGTCCCCCGTCCCTTCCGTGTGTGTGTGTGTGTGTGTGTGTGTGTGTGTGTCTCTGTGTGTATGTGTTTCCAGCTGCCTCTGCGACTGATTATGATTTTAGACGCTCCGCAACACATGCCTTGGCCATTGCCAACTATTGTCTTGCGGGTGACGTCAGCAGCCTACAAGTATGCCTGTGACAGCGCTCTGTGTAGTAAACTCGGTAGCGCGTTCTGTAAATGCTTCATACTGTAGTGTGTTCATGTAGATAGGCGTAGGTTCGTCACCCGTCCCTTCCGTGTGTGTGTGTGTGTGTGTGTGTGTCTCTGTGTGTAAGTGTTTCCAGCTGCCTCTGCGACTGATTATGATTTTAGACGCTCCGCAACACATGCCTTGGCCATTGCCAACTATTGTCTTGCGGGTGACGTCAGCAGCCTACAAGTATGCCTGTGACAGCACTCTGTTTAGTAAACTCGGTAGCGCGTTCTGTAAATGCTTCATACAGTAGTGTGTTCATGTAGATAGTCGTAGGTTCGCATCCCTTCCGTGTGTGTGTGTGTGTTTCTGTGTGTGTGTGTTTCCAGCTGCCTCTGCGACTGATTATGATTTGACGCCCGCAACACATGCCTTGGCTATTGCCAACTATTGTCTTGGCGGGTGACGCCAGCAGCCTACAAGTATGCCTGTGACAGCGCTGTTCAGTAAACTCGGTAGCGTTCTGTAAATGCTTCATACAGTAGTGTGTTCATGTAGATAGTCGTAGGTTCGTCCCCCGCCCCTTCCGTGTGTGTGTGTGTCTCTGTGTGTGTGTGTTTCCAGCTGCCTCTGCGACTGATTATGATTTTGGACGCTCCGCATCACATGCCGTGGCTAGTGTCAACTATTGTCTTGGGGGTGACGTCAGCAGCCTACAAGTATGCCTGTGACAGCGCTCTGCTTAGTAAACTCGGTAGCGTTCTGTAAATGCTTCATACAGTAGTGTGTTCATGTAGATAGTCGTAGGTTCATCACCCGCTCCTTCCGTGTGTGTGGCTCTGTGTGTGTGTTTCCAGCTGCCTCTGCGACTGATTATGATTTTGACGCCCGCAACACATGCCTTGGCTATTGCCAACTATTGTCTTGCGGGTGACGCCAGCAGCCTACATGTATGCCTGTGACAGCTCTCTGCTTAGTAAACTCGGTAGCTGCGTTCTGTAAATGCTTCATACAGTAGTGTGTTCATGTAGATAGTCGAGGTTCGCCCCCGCTCCTTCCGTGTGTGTGTGTCTCTGTGTGTGTGTGTTTCCAGCTGCCTCTGCGACTGATTATGCTTTTAGACGCCCGCAACACATGCCTTGGCTATTTCCAAATATTGTCTTGCGGGTGGCGCGGCAGCCTACATGTATGCCTCTGACAGCGCCCACGTCAGTTACCTCGGTAGCAGCGTTGTGTAAATGCTTCATACTGTACTGAGTTCATGTAAATAGGCGTAGGTTCATCTCCCGTCCCTTCCGTGTGTGTGTGTGTTTCCGTTACTTTCGACAATACAACTGAATGAGCAAATTGTTACAGTGTTCACAATCAACACTGTGATATTTAAAATCATGTTAAGACTCACATTGTTGATTGTTAACATTCGTAGACATAGCATTTTTCCTGCACACGTTGTGGAAACAACGGAAACGTTGCATCTTTTCATGAACTGTTTAAATGTTACGAAGACTTGTGTTGTGTCGAACTACGGGGACTATTCTTGCTGCAGGTTGCTGGTTTGTTTGTGTTTCATAGTACAATATCATGTAATAAGTGTGTTCATAGTATGCTTTCTGTGATGTTGACGTGTGTGTTTCGTTAGCAGTACGTCTCTGCTTTCTATGCTGTGGCTACATCTCCATTGCTCGCATAGAAAGTGACAAATGGAAGTGTAAGGGTGGATACTTAAAGCCTGGATACTTCCATGTTATGTGTAAGTCTCACGGGGCCAATGGGTAATAGCGCATACATGTCTATGAAGTACCTTTGGATACCATATGCGACCTGTCGTGGACGAAATGTTTATGTTGACTGTTCCATCTACCTATGTGTGACATGGTTTGTGGCCATAGGGTGCCAGCAAGTCTTCCCTGTTCATTGGGTGTTTGCCATGGTGTATTGACATCAATCCTATTAATTCACTGAAGGATGTCTTTCTTTGGTGTCAACGCCATAGTTTGACCATCCTATGTCATTCCCAGCAGACGTGGAGATTGTGCCATTGGTATCTTTACACAGGTGACCCATCTGTTCCACTGTATGGAAGCGTGTGATCCCCATAGATGTGCTGGCACATTGAGTGTTGTGTACGCCCAGCGGTCTTGCTTTGAATGGGGAGTGTGTACTGTAGACCGTATCTGTGTTCCCTGGGTTATGCCTTGCAACAGCTGTGGGATTCCCAGGTTTGCAGCTATGGGTGCCATCTTGGCCGTACGTTTGTCCATCCATGGGAACTGCCTACTGGACACTAGTATCGGGCTGTCAACATTTCACAGCTGCATTCTCCATTTCCGGTGGATGATCGGTATTAGTATTGCGGAGTAACGCATATGCCATGGCCACGTCCCGCACACGGGGCGGGGCGACGAATCATCTGCCAATCCACACCAACACCCATATTTGCATACCCACGATCCCATGTCTGGAACCCTCGACAGTACCCCTTGCACACCCTTCATGTGTGCGGAAATGGGATGTGAACCTACGTGTATGGACGCAGCAGCCTGGGGAGTCCTATTCATATGTCCTGCATTTCATGGACGGCTGTCATCACCCTTGAAGACGCTTGTGGTGCATATATCTACCTGTGCCGTAGTCACGGCTGTCACCTCTTCTGGTTCACACTATGTTGCCTACACTTACCTAAGGAGTAATTTTTGGGTCCTGCAATGGACACCGATGTGCATATGTAAAGTTTAGAACATGTTGGACTGTGTCCATTCGGCCAGTGTGTTTGACTGCCGCCGTATGTTCCCCATTCCCGGATGTCTGTCCGCCTACCCATATTATGTAGTGCTACGTAACCCGTGTCCTTCCACAATTTACCCATAGGGTGTTACTGTAGTCATGCAGGTTGGCAACTGCTTTAGATAAGCCTCACAGGTACCATTGCGAACTATCCGCCACTGTATTGTCAGTTGTTGGTGTGCCATTAATATGTGTTCCACAGGTCGCAGGTATGTTCCGCAGAGTGGAAGCGGGTGATCCCCACATACTTGATAGCACCTTCGCTGCTGTGTACGCTGGGATTCGCACGGCAGGATGGATGTCTACGGGGTGTATCTACTGTTGTTTCCATCTTAATGTCTTGTGTCATGCCCTACTACGGCTGTGTGATTCCACCAGGTTTGCTATTATGGGTGCCATCTTGTCCGTACGTTTGTCCATCCTTGGGAAATGCCTACTGGACACTGATGTAGGGCTGAGCACATTTCACACATGCCTTTATCATTACCCTATGGATGCTTTGCATCCTTACTGGGGACTAAGGCACGTCCTGTACCCGCAGCCCTCCCACGGGGCGGGACAACGGATTATCTGCCAAACAACACCGAGCCCCATTTTGCATACCCAGGATACCATGGCTGCAACCCCCCACGGTACGCATGACACATGCTTCATGTGCGGAACTGGGATATGGACGCATGTATGGACACCCCAGTCTGGGGACCTCTGTTCATATGTCCTGCATGTCATGGCCAGGTATCATCAACCTTAAACACGCTGGTGGTGCATATGTCTAGCTGTGCCGTAGTCACGGTTAGTATTCTGATTGGCCGATCTCGGTGTATGAAGGAGCAGACGTTGTGATTTTTGGAGTCCTACAATGGACACCGATGTGCATTTGTAAAGTGTAGAACGTGTTTGACTGTCCCCATCTGGCCAGTGGTATTGACTGCCGCTGTATGTTCCCCAATCGTGGATGTCTGCTTGACAACCCATCATTTCTATTACATGGCCTATCTATATCCACGTGCCAGTATGCGGAAATACAGCAAACCTTGCGTCCTGCCCATCTTCCTAAACGACATCATGGAACATATATCGGCAAAAACAGACACTGTCAAATACGATAGACTCCACAGTGAAAGGATACTGAGCTCTCTCACCTACTAACATGGGGCATCGTCGGAGTACGGAATGCATGACATAGCCGTCCCTTATACACTTCATTCAGAGTCGGTTTAAAGCGAAATAATCAATAAACCTGCTCATAGTTAGGTGGACAGTGCTCCAAGTCTTGATTATAACGTGACATATACATATCAGTGTTGCATGCCTTACTTCATGGAAACAATAATACGGCAACAATGTGTCAATATATATACAATATTGGTAAATACAATCAGTATCCGGACACATAGTTGATAATTGCTGAGAGTGCACCTTAGAATGTAGTGTGTTGATCAGGTTATTGTATATCAATAGTAGCATTACGATAACAAAGCATGGAATCAATAAGTACTATTTAAGCATATATTTGACAATTATGAATGTAAACATGTGGAGGAGACATCCGTAACCTTCCCTGGTTCCACTGGATCACACACGCACACTCGCATGTCCGGATTGTGGGTTACGCGCACGCCGCATTACGCATATCCGTAGTCCGTTCATATATGTTTACAGTGTCTGTGTGGTTACGTGTTATGCGTTACTTGTGACTATTGCGGTAACATATGTCTGATCAGATTGACGGACGTCTGCCGAAAGCACTTACAGCTTAATATATGTAACAGTCTTTACAGCATGGACGCTTTACGCATTACGCACATGTATATGTTCTATAGTCTTCCCTCTTTTCCTCTCTTTCCTAACCCCTGCCTCTGCCTCTTCCCTTTGTTCATCTTACATTCCCCTTTCACTACTGTATCCTTCTGAGCTTCAACTGTTATCCATATGGCAAATGCCTTATTGCATAACCTTTATGTACTAGATAAAATGCTTTGAAATTGACCAAACATTATGTATGATATTAAACTGTTTGAGTTCCTTAATGTATGTTGATTTTATTAACAAATTGATTTATATTTCTAATTTTATTGTATGTCTTTATTAATAATATGTCTGTCTGTCATTATTATGTTATGTGTGGAGCTTTTCTCCCCGGGCCTCTAATGCAAATGGACATATATCCAGCTAGACTAGCCCGGTCATCAAATGTAAAATAAAATAGATTAAAACTAAAATAAATAATAATAGTCGTAATTCGAACGTGACTGCATTCACGTTTGACGGTTACTGTGACCAGTGCACGTTAGCTGTTCGTTGTCATTAATATGCATACCCATGGTACCTATATACATTTACATATCCCCCCCCCCGCACACACGCACGTCACAGGCATCCATTCTCCTGCTGGGAAAGGTGCGGTACTGCATGTTGAACATTCCTAATTCCCCCTCGCTCATGGCCCAGGATGCATATGTCGTCACCGCAGGGCTGTTCAGATGACAGCTGCTTATATCCCATACGCATACAGGCCTTCGATTGTCAGGGTGTTGCTGTGGTGCTTTGGGTTTGGTGTTGGCCGCCCACTGTACGGGACTGCCCTGACCCTGTACGAATGTTAGATGAGTCACATGGGCACGTTTTGTCCGTGTCCATGGTACCATGTCACGGCCCCCCCCAATTATTCGTAACCGTGTATCGATTGGCCGGTGTACCCATTGTAGATGTCGTTATACTAATTGCACACGGTGTGCTCGAAATAACCAATTGCCATTACTAACCCTCCGTATGTATGGCCTGTGTCGCAATATTACAAGGGTTTAACATTGCGTGACGACTTTCAGTGAGCCACAGACATGTCCGTTGCTTTGTTTGGACCGGTTCCGCTGTGCTACACACATTTAACATGGCGTAACAGGTTGAACATCTCAGACACGAGGACATCGGGTTGTCCGTCGCTGTCTATTATTGAATGTCTCTGTGGAGTTTGTTTCACAAAGCGAGACAATGTCGGCATTGTTAACGGGCATCACGCGCAGTACGTCCGCACCGCGGGTGACGTATGTCTGCCTTTGGCCGGCGAACAGGCATTATGCTGTGCCATTATGTCTGGGGATATATGGTTTCCTTACATAGATGATGTGCCATACTAGCAATGACCCTAGCAATGACCCGCGTCTGGGTGTGGGTACTGCTGTATTACCCACGGGAAGAGTGGCCTTACGGTAAGTGGTGACCTAGGCAGACGTTGCCACCGATACATCACCCGCTACCCCCTGGTCTACCTACACCAAATAGAGTCTAGAAAGGTGCCCCGAGTAGAGCAACACCCTAGGCGGCTACCTACTTGGCCTATGCCTATGGCCGGCTATGTGTGTGGTCCCTTGGGCATCGGACTCGGGAACGTGCCATGTCTGCCATGGGTATGTCCAACATTACCCACACCCAGCCCCAAGGCAGTCAACACAGCATCCATGGCTCCACATGGTGTCCCAGCTGTGTACTCCAGGAACTCTAACTCACACTTAGGACAGCTGTTTAATCTTAGCCTCACCTCAGGATACGTACCTGAGTAGTAGCACAGGGCGACTGTAGTCACATTCCACATAGATGGTGCCTCCACTGAGCCTGGTTATTACCATACCATTAGTTTGACAAGCCTTATCTGCAAAGCCATGGAGATGGATCATAATGGGACACATAGATATAGACATAGGGGACCCGCATACTTTGGATACAACCCAGTTTAGCTTGGTCAGAGTCAGATCATGCCCTTTACACGTGTTTCACTTTGTAGACTCAGTCACCAAGGCCATTGCTGAGGGTAAAGCAGTCCATACAGCCTACCTCAACCCGGCAGAGGCCTTCGACACAATACCCCCCTCGGGTATAATTGATAAACCCGTCATCTTGAATGTAAATCCATACATCGCCATATGGGTTGCAAACGGGCTAAGTCACAGAACACACATGGCCATAGTTGCTGGTGCCATGTCATACTCACAGCCAGTCACAGGTGGTGTCCCATGGGGCTCAGTCCTGGGTCCACTATTTCCAGCATCTACGTTTCCAATGTACACGCATACACAGGGGGGTTATGGGTGACAATGTTTGCAGATGACTGCAAACCGGGTGGCATAGTCAGACACACATCTGACACAGATATCCTTCAGGAGTGCCTCACAGATGTGGATAAGTGGTACCAGAGACATGTCCTACAGCTAAATGCCAGGAAATGCATAGGCATACCCTTCGGTAAGAACAAGGTTACCCCGAGCTACCATATAGGTGGCAATCCACTGAGCACAGAGGGGGTTACCAGTGATTTGGGGACATGTGTTGTTGTTCACCGTTCGGTAGACACACATGTTGCTAACATAGTTAGGTAGACCTTCCACATTGCCCACATCATCATGAAGAGATTCACATCTAGATCAGGGGAGGTCATTGTCCCGTTGTACTCATCGCTCAATAGACCTATGATTGGGTACAATGCCCCGTTCAGAATGTATCTGACCCAACACCTGCAGCAGCTGGAAAGGCACCAACAGTTCTTCGACAAACAGATGCAGGGTCTCAGGTATATGTGCTATACTGACCGACTGAAAGAATTCCAGCTGTATACAGTTGCATACCACTTGCCCAGAGGTGACCCGTGCCTGGCATACACGGCTATGTCGAACCCAGATCTGATGACTATGCTTCACGTAAATAAGTTAGATCCCTCAGAACCACAAGGGCAGCTGACGTACACCTTGACACTGTCATTAATCGAACGTGTTGTTGGGACGGATTCATCACCCAGACACTCACTATGCTGTGGAACAACATTTTTATTTTTTTATTTTATTTATTTTATTTTATTTTACATTTGTTGACCGGGAGGATCCGACTGGATGCATGTCCATTTTCAGCGGAGGCCCGGGGAGAAAAGCTCCAAAACACAGGTTACAAAACACTTAACTAAACAATGAAGCAAAATATACATTCAAAATAAGAGCATTCTAACTTATTCTTTCTAATTTATTTTAAATGTAAGAGGAGTAGGATAGTAAGGAGATGTAGAATATTCATGAGTTATAGACAGTTATTACATTCTAGAGTGGACTATCCCGGTTTAGGCAATGGCAACCGCATTGAGCCCAGATGAGTTTTAGCTTAGCTTTAAATTGACTTAAAGTAGAGATGGATATAATATCATGGGGAAGTTTGTTCCAAATTTTACCTGCAGCGTTGGAGAGAAGGAAGTCTCCAGCAGAGTTATTAGTTTTGAGTGATTGGATTAGGAGACGGTTGGATGACCTCAATGGGGGGGATTATTACAAAGGGGAAGTAGTGCTTTGAGGGAAGGAGCATATTCAGGGTTATATATGATTTTGTGAGTAAGGACTAGTAGGTTGAAAGTAATTAGGTTAGGAAGCTCAGACCAGTTGAGTTTGGCTAAATTGGTACAATGATGGGTCCTATATGGGGACCCAGTAACAAACCTTGCAATATGATTGTAGCATTTAGAGAGTTTGTTCATGACAGTTTTACTTATATTGTGAAGTAAGGGGACGAGTACAGGAGTGATGAGAGGAGGTGAGTCTGGGCAATGGCCATTTTAGCTTGGGGGTCAGGAAGCTTTTTATTATATAAAGAGCCTAGCTTTTGTTAATGGTCTTAATTATTTGGCTTGGCGTGTATATCAAATTTTAGTTTGTTGTCTATGGTTACCCTAGTAATTTTGTCGAGAGGTCTGGAGAAATAATGGTCCCATCCTTTGCTTGGATAGTAAAGTTAATGGGGTAGGACTTTTGTTGGAAGAAACAACAACATTTTAGTTTTTTGGGTTGAGAAGCAGACGGCGACTGGAGAGCCAGTTTTCTATTTTGCTGAAAGTAGACTGGGTTAACAGTTGTAAATCTGAAGGGGTAGTACCAGAGCAGATTAACGTGGAATCATCTGCATATTGTATACAACTGGCATTAGGAGTAACTGTATGCAGATCATTGATAAAATGGAAAATAATAGCGGCCCTAGAATAGATCCTTGAGGTACTCCTAATGTATTGGGTAGTAGCTTAGAGAGTTTGGTCTGCCATAAAACTGCTTGTTTTCTGCCAGATAGATAGGAACTAAACCATTGTACAGCAATGGTGTCAAGACCTAGTGAAGGCAATGTATTGATTAAAAGTTTATGATCCACCATATCAAAGGCCTTTGACAGATCCAGAAATAGTGCTGATGAGAGATTGTTATTATTACGATGGGAGTTTATGGTATTTGAAAAGACAAGGAGGGCTGAGGTGGTACTGTGGAGAGGTCTGAAACCATGTTGGGTATCAGCCAGTAGTTGGTTGACTATTAGGTGTTTCATGAACTGTTTCTGAACACATTTTTCCATTATTTTGCTAAAGGGAAAGTATGGATATGGGCCTATAGTTAGAAAGATCAGTGGAAGTGCCTCCCTTGTGGAGAGGAATTACATATGATATCTTCCAGATCTCGGGATTATGGCCTCTGCTAAGGAGCGGTTGATGAGGATTGACACTGGGTAATTACGCCAGCTGTTTTTGCAAATATTCAGCTGGGAGTTGGTCGCTGAGAGTGTGGAGGGTTTTAGTTTTAATTAATTTACATATAACGGAAGTTGCAACAGGTTGAAAGGTAAGTAGGGAATATTTTTAGTGTTCGAGGGTCAGAGGTATGAAGGCTAGGTGGTAATTGATTAGACAGAGTTTGTATTGTCTCAGTGAAGAAGTGGTTAAAACTATTGGAGACATCGTCAGGGATTTATCAATGAGTGGCAGGGCAGGGGTAGTAGTGCGACCAGGATGAAGAAGTTGATTTAGTCCAGCCCAGAATTTTTGTGGACAGTTTTGGTGGTCGGTTTGTAATTTACAATAGTATTGTCTTTTATCTAGTAATATTTGCCTTTTAGTTTCATTCCTAAGTTGTCTGTATTTACTTTGGTCCAAAGGGAGTTTGGCACGCCAGACAGACCACGCCTTGTTTCTAAGTTTTATTTTCAATCTTGTTTCTTTTGAAAGCCAAGGAACATCTACAGCTTTGGTTTCTTTGAACGAGTGGGTGCATGAAAATTAAGAATTTCTAAGAATTTTTTGTTAAAGTAAAGCACAGCTTCCTCTAGGGGTAGATGTTTTAGTAATGTCCAGTTACATGAAGATAGTTCTAGTTGTAATTTAGTTAAGTCAAGTTTCTTTTTGTTTCTAACAGTTCTGATTGTGGGTTGCATGGGAATGGCTATCTTATGCTTAATGATGTAGGTGAGGTGGTGGTCACTTAAACAATCGGGGAGTACCAGATGTATAGTGATCAGGGTGCTTATTTATTAGTACCCAGTCAAGTATACTGTCCTTCTGGTTAGGTTTCCTAGCCTAGTTGGAGTATTAATAGTTTGCTTGAAAGAGTAAAGGTTAATATGTGAGGAAGGAGCTGAGGGGCACAGGTATTCCAATCTATGTTAAAGTCTCCGAGAACTAAGGTCTCTTGGGGGAAGTGAGTTGATATCCAGTGAAGGGTGTTTTCGAGGGTTTCTATATTATTTCCTGGGGGAATGTACAAGCAAATAATATAGATACATTTATTGCTGTTAATCTGAAGCTTGGAAATTAGTATTTCTGCATTGTTAAATTGAGGTGGTTGCAAAACATCAATAGATACAGTTAGATCAGATTTATAGAGTATGGCTACTCCACCTCCTTTCCTGGGAACTCGGTCTCTCGATGTATATTGTAACCTGGGATTAGTATCTCATTATCGGTAGTTGTGGGTTTTAACCATGTTTCAGTTAGACACAAGATCTCAGGGAAGGTCTACTAGTACCGCATGAACTTCATGTACTTTGTTGTTTATGCTCCTGATGCTCAGCTGACAGGTTAAACGAGAGTTAGTAGGACGGCAGTAATGGGGTTGGAACTAATATCAATGTTGGGAGAGGACTGCTGGTCAATGCTGGTGGGACCAGGGTTGGGGTGTATATCACCATGAGGGAGCAGATTAAGTCTAAGTTTGGAGATAAGTTTTAGGAATTTATCTAAAATTTTGTAAAATTGTTTGAGTTTGGGGGTTTTATTTCTATTTGCTGCGGTTGGGTAAGGTGGCAGTAAACAGGAGGTTGATTCTTCCCAAGTACCATAAACATGAAAGTAGTTATTGAATTTACTTCCAATTATATTGGTCCCTGATGTGGTAGTAGAGAGTAATACCAGGTTTTGTGTTTCATACGATGTTGTGAAGTAAGAGGTTAATAGCAGTGGAAGAAGAAAGAAATACCACATGTTTAAGTACTTGTGATATTGGGCCAGAAAAATGCTATTACCGAAAGAATAGATGGAGAGGAATAGATGATTCAGAGAATGAGAAGGAGGGGAGAGAGCAGGAGTGGGTAGAATGCAAGGAAGGTGGAGTTTCAGGGGTTGGGTGGGGAAATTTTGGTTACAGCAGGGATTGGACCAGTTTTTAGAGGGAGGTTTTATGACTATAAATGTAGAGGTAGTGGGGGCGGGTGGGAATAGGGGGCAGGAGGGGAGAAGAGAGCCCGAGATGAAGGGCTTAACGAAGGGCTACACACTCAACAAAGGTAGATAGCTCTTTATTTTGGGAAATTCAGCAGGCTATACAGCCTTATTTTGCTTTTAATTAGTACTTTACAGGCACCAATTTACAGCCTTGTTAAGCTTTAGTTATGATTTTCAGGCACCAGATATAAGTCCGTTGCAAGTCCAATTTAATTTTAGGTGAAGTCTAAGACCTAGAGCTAATAACACTTGTAAAAGTATAACCTTGGATCCTAAAAGGCAGAGAGCAACTGAAGGCAAAACGGTACTATTATTTAACAACCTGTATGTTTAAACAGTAGAAAAGCGGCGTTTCGCTTCAGAGTCTGTAAGGGGATTAATTGTATCCTCTCATACAGGGAACAATAGGGCTGCGAATCAGGAGCCACCTAGGATGAAAGAGGGAGGTCAGGAATAAGGTTAGAAGGCAGTGAAAAGACAGTATATGTAATCTTTATACATTGAGTACAAGTAAACTGCACAACCAACTAGCCTAAGGCAGTAACAATTGGTCTTCTACTCTAGTTAAAAGTCGCTAACAGTAGACAGTAGATGTAGTATTTATACCTTGAGTACATGTAAAATACACCACTATACTAGAGCCTAAGGCAGTAAACAATGGTTCCTCCACTCTATTTGAAAGTCGCTAACAAATGTTCGAGCATGCAGTTGAATACTAGCATAATTTGTTAAGCATGATTAGTTATAGCATTAAGTTTAAAGGGTTACTGCCGCTTTTACATTACAGTACTGCATCCAGGAGTAGCGAAAATACACATTAAAACAAAACTGTTTCACCACTTCTAGCGTGGTTAGCTATAACAACAGTAAGATACTCATTCAGGATTAGCTAAATACATATCCATTTTACAGTGCACGATGTTCAAAGTAGACTGTGAAATACATACTTTAGTTCAAGAATTCAAAATAGACATACCACTTGGATGGGAACGCTACCTGTAGGATCCAGGTATTCTCAGGTTTTTGAAATGGCGGTAACTGAAGTCTTATTTGAAACCTCGCTTGTGGGGGAGGAGTAATGAAATATAGCAGGGTTTCGCGGGCTTGGCTACACACTCAACAAAGGTAGATAGCTCTTTATTTTTGGGGAAATTCAGCAGGCTATACAGCCTTATTTTGCTTTTAATTAGTACTTTACAGGCACCAATTTACAGCCTTGTTAAGCTTTAGTTATGATTTTCAGGCACCAGATATAAGTCCGTTGCAAGTCCAATTTAATTTTAGGTGAAGTCTAAGACCTAGAGCTAATAACACTTGTAAAAGTATAACCTTGGATCCTAAAAGGCAGAGAGAGCAACTGAAGGCAAACGGTACTATTATTTAACAACCTGTATGTTTAAACAGTAGAAAAGCGGCTCTCGCTTCAGAGTCTGTAAGGGATTAATTGTATCCTCTCATACAGGGAACAATAGGGCTGCGAATCAGGGGAGCCACCTGTATGTTTAAACAGTAGAAAAGCTTCAGAGTCTGTAAGGATTAATTGTATCCTCTCATACAGGGAACAATAGGGCTGCTAATCAGGGAGCCACCTGTATGTTTAAACAGTAGAAAAGCTTCTCGCTTCAGAGTCTGTAAGGGATTAATTGTATCCTCTCATACAGGGAACAATAGGGCTGCGAATCAGGGGAGCCACCTGTATGTTTAAACAGTAGAAAAGCAGCGTTCTCGCTTCAGAGTCTGTAAGGGGATTAATTGTATCCTCTCATACAGGGAACAATAGGGCTGAATCAGGGAGCCACCTGTATGTTTAAACAGTAGAAAAGCGTTCTCTTCAGAGTCTGTAAGGGGATTAATTGTATCCTCTCATACAGGGAACAATAGGGCTGCGAATCAGGGAGCCACCTGTATGTTTAAACAGTAGAAAAGCGGCTCGCTTCAGAGTCTGTAAGGGGATTAATTGTATCCTCTCATACAGGGAACAATAGGGCTGCGAATCAGGGAGCCACCTGTATGTTTAAACAGTAGAAAAGCGTTCTCGCTTCAGAGTCTGTAAGGGGATTAATTGTATCCTCTCATACAGGGAACAATAGGGCTGCGAATCAGGGAGCCACCTGTATGTTTAAACAGTAGAAAAGCGGCATTGCTTCCAGAGTCTGTAAGGGGATTAATTATATCCTCTCATACAGGGAACAATAGGGCTGCGAATCAGGGGAGCCACCTGTATGTTTAAACAGTAGAAAAGCGGCTTCTCTTCAGAGTCTGTAAGGGGATTAATTGTATCCTCTCATACAGGGAACAATAGGGCTGCGAATCAGGAGCCACCTGTATGTTTAAACAGTAGAAAAGCGGCGTTCTCGCTTCAGAGTCTGTAAGGGGATTAATTGTATCCTCTCATACAGGGAACAATAGGGCTGCGAATCAGGGGAGCCACCTGTATGTTTAAACAGTAGAAAAGCGCTCTCGCCTTCAGAGTCTGTAAGGGGATTAATTGTATCCTCTCATACAGGGAACAATAGGGCTGCGAATCAGGGGAGCCACCTGTTATAAAAGCTAAAGACGGTTAAAAAAAACCTCTCAGCTGTTATCTAAACGCAGGTCACACTATCGTAAGTAATCCTTAAAACTTCAAGTCCCAACAACTCAACGCGCAATCAATACGTTTACATAGAACATCCCAGTACATGTGAGGGCAAGCACCTCGCTGGCCTTGTGTTAGTATTTACACATGGATGACTGAGTTGATTTATTTAAGTAACCTTCTAACTGAATATTTACATTAGCACATTGTGAATGTTTACATTCCGTTTGGTCTATTTTACAGTAGTCATAATCATACGGTTTATGTGTATATATTATGGTTCATTTATATTACTAGGTGTCTGCAGTTCTGTTAATATATTGGCACAATCCGTAGGACATATATGTGTATCTTACACAGTCAGACATTTGGAAAACATTTTATGTTGGTTCATGTTTCATATATGTACATATATTTATATTTTCCGATGAAGACTGTACCTTCAAGCAATGTCTGCTGTCCTCACTGTGTGGGATCTGCAACGCAAGTGAGGTTTGTTCGCTTGTCTGCCTTTAAGGCATGTAATTAGTACCTAGCACATGTAATGTACCGACCATTTAATGCTTCTAAATGTAGTAGGTTGGACTGCATTGTATGTAGTCTGAATAAGTCTGCTTATAAAGCAGGAAGTGGGCTCAATAGACTATGGTGACTGCCTTTAATTCTTGGTGTGCTCTGGTTGGTCACTGACGGTCCCTACAGTACCTGCCTTTGCTTTAGACTTCATCAGCCGGTTGTCTGTGTTTGTTGTATGGGGAATGTCAACTGTAGTCCCTATGTGTATGACTTGTGTAATGCCTTACTACGGCACTGTAATTCCACGGGTTTGCAGTTATGGGTGCCATCTTAGTCATACGCTTGTCCATCCATGTGAATTGCCTACCATACACTGGTATAGGGCTGTACACATTTCACACCTGCATTTTGCATTCGCCGCAGTATGGTGTGCACTAATAGCGGAGAGTGACGCATGCTACGCACATGTTCCTCCCACGGGGTGGGACAAAGGATTGCCTGTGAAACAACACCGAGGCCAGATTCTACATACCCAGACTCCCTTGACTGCAACAGTGCACAGTACCCATTACACATCCTTCATGTGTGCTGGACTGTGATGTGGACGCAGCTGAATGGACCCGATACCCTGGGTAATTCTATGCATGTGTGCTGCAGTTCATGGACAGCTATCATCAACATTGAACACGCTTGCGTGCATATGTGTACGGCGTGGTGACGACAATTAGATCACATGAGTAATGCAGGAAGCTAGCAGGCATTCTCTGAACAGAATTTTTGGGTCCTACAATGGACACCGATGTGCATATGTCAAGTTAGATGTTGCTGGACTGTGTCCACCTGCCCAGTGCTTTTCACTGCTGGTGTATGTTCCCCAATCGGATGTCTGTTTGACTACCCATTCCACATGGTGCTACATAACCAGCTGATTTAGTACTGTGAACAAATTACATACATCCAAAGATGCTGGTTAGCAACTGCTTCATATAAACCTCAGACATCCCAATGGGACATATCCGTCACTATATTTCCAATATAACACCACCGGAACATGTTGCTTACCTATGCATTAATTTAACCATGTTGTCTTCATAGGTGGGAAAGCCATAGTTTACATATCCTACTTGACGTTGTGTGTGTGCCATTAGTATGTGTTCCACAGGTCGCACATCTGTTACGCTGTACGGTAGCGGGTGCTCCTCAGTCTGTTGCTGGCAGATTGAGTGCTGTGTACGCCGGTGTTGGCACGACGGTCCTGCTTTGTATGTGGAATGTCAACTGTAGTCCCTATGTGTATTTCCTGTGTTATGCCTTCCCGGCTATGTCATTTACCCGGTTTGCAGTTGTGGGTGCCATTCTGGCCATACGGGTGTCCATCCATGACAATTGCCTACTGGACAGTAGTATAGGGCTGTACACATTACACACCTACATTTAGCATTCTCCGGAGTATGGTTTGCATTATTAGCGGAGAGTAAGGCAGGTGCTACGACACATCCCTCCCACGGGCGGAGAAAGGATTGCCTGCGAAACAACACCGAGCACAGAGTCTACATACCCAGAATCCCTTGACTGCAACAATTGACAGTACCCATTACACATCCGTCATGTGTGCGGGACTGTGATGTGGGCGCAGTTCTATGGACCCGGTACCCTGGGTATTGCTGTGCATCTGTGCTGCATTACATGCACAGCTATCAGCAACATTAAACACTCTTGTGGTGCATATGTGTACCTGTGACGACAATGATTTCAGGTACGCATTGAAATAAGACATAATTTGGTTCTTTCCACAATTTTTGGGTCCTACAATGGACACCACTGTGCATATGTAAAGTGTAGAGCTTGTCGGACTGTGTCCTTGTGAGCACTGGGTTTCACTGATACTGTGTGTTCAGGAATCGCGGATGTCTGTTTGACCACCCATTCCACATGGTGCTACATAACCAGGTGATTTAGTACTGTGGACAAATGACATACATCCAATGATGCTGGTTAGCAAATGCTCCATATAAACCGCAGACGTCCCAATGGGACATATCCGTCACTGTATTTCCACTATAACACCACCAGAACATGTTGATTACCTATGCATTCATTTAACCATGTTGTCTTCATAGGTGGGAATGCCATAGTTTACATATCCTACTTGACGTTGTGTGTGTGCCATTAGTATGTGTTCCACAGGTCGCACATCTGTTCCGCTGTACGGTAGCGTGTGCTCCTCAGTCTGTTGCTGGCAGATTGAGTGCTGTGTACGCCGGTGTTGGCACGACGGTCCTGCTTTGTATGTGGAATGTCAACTGTAGTCCCTATGTGTATTTCCTGTGTTATGCCTTACCGCGGCTATGTCATGTACCCGGTTTGCAGTTGTAGGTGCCATCCTGGCCATACGGGTGTCCATCCATGACAATTGCCTACTGGACACTAGTATAGGGCTGTACACATTCCACACCTACATTTAGCATTCTCCGAGTATGGTTTGCATTATTAGCGGAGAGTAAGGCAGGTGCTACGACACATCCCTCCCACGGGGCGGGAGAAAGGATTGCCTGCGAAACAACACCGAGCACAGAGTCTACATACCCAGAATCCCTTGACTGCAACAATTGACAGTACCCATTACACATCCGTCATGTGCGGGACTGTGATGTGGACGCAGTTCTATGGACCCGTACCTGGGTATTCCTGTGCATCTGTGCTGCATGACATGGACAGCTATCAGCGACATTAAACACGCTTGGTGCATATGTGTACCTGTGACTATAATGAGTTCCGTTAGTTGATTAAATAAGGCGGAAGAGCTGTCTTTAGACAAATTTTTGGGTCCTACAATGGACACCACTGTGCATTTGTAAAGTGTAGAGCTTGTCGGACTGTGTCCTTGTGAGCACTGGGTTTCACTGATACTGTGTGTTCAGGAATCGCGGATGTCTGTTTGACCACCCATTCCACATGGTGCTACATAACCAGGTGATTTAGTACTGTGGACAAATGACATACATCCAATGATGCTGGTTAGCAAATGCTCCATATAAACCGCAGACGTCCCAATGGGACATATCCGTCACTGTATTTCCACTATAACACCACCAGAACATGTTGATTACCTATGCATTCATTTAACCATGTTGTCTTCATAGGTGGGAATGCCATAGTTTACATATCCTACTTGACGTTGTGTGTGTGCCATTAGTATGTGTTCCACAGGTCGCACATCTGTTCCGCTGTACGGTAGCGGGTGCTCCTCAGTCTGTTGCTGGCAGATTGAGTGCTGTGTACGCCGGTGTTGGCACGACGGTCCTGCTTTGTATGTGGAATGTCAACTGTAGTCCCTATGTGTATTTCCTGTGTTATGCCTTCCGCTGCTATGTCATGTACCCGGTTTGGCAGTTGTAGGTGCCATCCTGGCCATACGGGTGTCCATCCATGACAATTGCCTACTGGACACTAGTATAGGGCTGTACACATTCCACACCTACATTTAGCATTCTCCGGAGTATGGTTTGCATTATTAGCGGAGAGTAAGGCAGGTGCTACGACACATCCCTCCCACGGGCGGAGAAAGGATTGCCTGCGAAACAACACCGAGCACAGAGTCTACATACCCAGAATCCCTTGACTGCAACAATTGACAGTACCCATTACACATCCGTCATGTAAGCGGACTGTGATGTGGACGCAGTTCTATGGACCCGTACCCTGGGTATTCCTGTGCATCTGTGCTGCATGACATGGACAGCTATCAGCGACATTAAACACGCTTGTGGTGCATATGTGTACCTGTGACTACAATGAGTTCCGTTAGTTGATTAAATAAGGCGGAAGAGCTGTCTTTAGACAAATTTTTGGGTCCTACAATGGACACCACTGTGCATTTGTAAAGTGTAGAGCTTGTCGGACTGTGTCCTTGTGAGCACTGGGTTTCACTGATACTGTGTGTTCAGGAATCGCGGATGTCTGTTTGACCACCCATTCCACATGGTGCTACATAACCAGGTGATTTAGTACTGTGGACAAATGACATACATCCAATGATGCTGGTTAGCAAATGCTCCATATAAACCGCAGACGTCCCAATGGGACATATCCGTCACTGTATTTCCACTATAACACCACCAGAACATGTTGATTACCTATGCATTCATTTAACCATGTTGTCTTCATAGGTGGGAATGCCATAGTTTACATATCCTACTTGACGTTGTGTGTGTGCCATTAGTATGTGTTCCACAGGTCGCACATCTGTTCCGCTGTACGGTAGCGGGTGCTCCTCAGTCTGTTGCTGGCAGATTGAGTGCTGTGTACGCCGGTGTTGGCACGACGGTCCTGCTTTGTATGTGGAATGTCAACTGTAGTCCCTATGTGTATTTCCTGTGTTATGCCTTCCCGCGGCTATGTCATGTACCCGGTTTGGCAGTTGTAGGTGCCATCCTGGCCATACGGGTGTCCATCCATGACAATTGCCTACTGGACACTAGTATAGGGCTGTACACATTCCACACCTACATTTAGCATTCTCCGGAGTATGGTTTGCATTATTAGCGGAGAGTAAGGCAGGTGCTACGCACACATCCCTCCCACGGGGCGGGAGAAAGGATTGCCTGCGAAACAACACCGAGCACAGAGTCTACATACCCAGAATCCCTTGACTGCAACAATTGACAGTACCCATTACACATCCGTCATGTGTGCGGGACTGTGATGTGGACGCAGTTCTATGGACCCGTACCCTGGGTATTCCTGTGCATCTGTGCTGCATGACATGGACAGCTATCTGCGACAATAAACATGCTATGCTTGCATATGTGTACCTGTGACTACAATGAGTTCCGTTAGTTGATTAAATAAGGCGGAAGAGCTGTCTTTAGACAAATTTTTGGGTCCTACAATGGACACCACTGTGCATTTGTAAAGTGTAGAGCTTGTCGGACTGTGTCCTTGTGAGCACTGGGTTTCACTGATACTGTGTGTTCAGGAATCGCGGATGTCTGTTTGACCACCCATTCCACATGGTGCTACATAACCAGGTGATTTAGTACTGTGGACAAATGACATACATCCAATGATGCTGGTTAGCAAATGCTCCATATAAACCGCAGACGTCCCAATGGGACATATCCGTCACTGTATTTCCACTATAACACCACCAGAACATGTTGATTACCTATGCATTCATTTAACCATGTTGTCTTCATAGGTGGGAATGCCATAGTTTACATATCCTACTTGACGTTGTGTGTGTGCCATTAGTATGTGTTCCACAGGTCGCACATCTGTTCCGCTGTACGGTAGCGGGTGCTCCTCAGTCTGTTGCTGGCAGATTGAGTGCTGTGTACGCCGGTGTTGGCACGACGGTCATGCTTTGTATGTGGAATGTCAACTGTAGTCCCTATGTGTATTTCCTGTGTTATGCCTTCCCGCGGCTATGTCATGTACCCGGTTTTGCAGTTGTAGGTGCCATCCTGGCCATACGGGTGTCCATCCATGACAATTGCCTACTGGACACTAGTATAGGGCTGTACACATTCCACACCTACATTTAGCATTCTCCGGAGTATGGTTTGCATTGTTAGCGGAGAGTAAGGCAGGTGATACGCACACATCCCTCCCACGGGGCGGGAGCAAGGATTGCCTGCGAAACAACACCGAGCACAGAGTCTACATACCCAGAATCCCTTGACTGCAACAACTGACAGTACCCATTACACATCCGTCATGTGTGCGGGACTGTGATGTGGACGCAGTTCTATGGACCCGGTACCCTGGGAATTTCTGTGCATCTGTGCTGCATTACATGGACAGCTATCAGCAACATTAAACACGCTTGCGGTGCATATGTGTACCTGTGACGACAATGATTTCAGGTACGCATTGAAATAAGAAATTATTTGATTCTTTCCACAATTTTTGGGTCCTACGATGGACACCACTGTGCATATGTAAAGTGTAGAGCTTGTCGGACTGTGTCCTTGTGAGCAGTGGGTTTCACTGATGCTGTGTGTTCAGCAATCGTGTATGTGTGCTTGACTACCCATACTGTGTTGTGCTACAGGAACCAAGTCTTCCGACACCAGAAACCAATGCTATACATCCAATGTTGCAGGTTAACAACCACTTTCATACCATACCCAGAGGTCACGATTGGGATGTATTGCCACTTTATTATCGGAACAACACCCCCAGACTGTGTACATCATGGGAACTTTAGGCCAGTCTTACCGCCATTTCCAATTGTAATTGGCAGACACATGTCAATACATGTATGATAACACATTTTGTAATGCAGAAGTTGATCTATGTTATTTGGACATTGGCTTCTGCTTTTGGCATCCGTTGCTGTGAGTGTTGCCAGTTACCATACACATTGCTTGCTCACAGGCAGACTACACAGTACTGCGCAGTACTGTGGTCTCCTTTAAGGACCCTGAGTCAGTGGTCGATGGTACGGCAGCCACTGCATCAATCACATTTGCCATCTACCAGTACCTACAGGACTGCATGAGCCAGTCATTCACTTACCCAACTGTGGTTCAGTGTACCAATGCCGAGCATCCAGTGTGGTGTACCCCAGCCATACACAAAATGTACAACACGAGGAGGTGGCTACTACAAGGTGGAGCAGACACCTTGTGAGGTGTGAGACCCTTGGTCATCATATGTGTAGACATACACACTGTCATGAAATAGTCCAGGGCACATTCCACAGATATACCTACATGGACCTGGCTAACAATCATACCACCTTCAGTTGCTATGCTGGACACCTGGGAGCTCAGTCCCACATATGCTCTGACTGGGTTCACATAGAGGTGGGGTTTACTCAACATACACACATTGCCAACATACAGGCTGACAAGTCCAGTGAGGACATCTCCACACCCTCCCCCACACATGAGGTGATGTGTGTACCACAGGTTTGTGGTCACCATATGTTCTGTGACACACAGGTGGGACATGCTCTCTCCAGGGTAGTGGACATAGCATCGATGAGACCAGCTGGTGACCCCGCTGTGTACTCCACTATCTCGGTTATGAATTGGACACACAGTTAGGACAGCTATTTCTTTGTAGCCTCACCTCAGGTAGGGTACCCAGGTTGTGTCACATGGCAACTGTAGTCCCACGTCAGAAGGCCAATACCTCCACTGAGGCTGGCTATTCCTGTCCCATTACCCTGAGGAGACCTATCTGCAAAGACATGGGGAGGGATCATACTGTGGCTCGTACATGACTGCATAGGGGACATACTTACTTTGCCTCACACACGGTTTGTCTTGTTCAGGGGCGGTTCATGCCTTTAAAGCATGGTCGACATTTTCGGACCAGTGGCCGAGGCCACTGATGGGGTTGTTGCAGTCCTTACAGCCTACCTCGACTTGGCAAAGCCCTTCATCACATTACCCCTCAGGTATCGTTGATAAACCCATTGGCTGGGATGTGAACACGCACATCACAGAATGTGTTGTAAACTGTCTATGTGACACAACCCACACGGTCATAGTTGCTGGCAGCATATCAGACCTACTGCCTGTCAGAAGTGGTGTCCCATGGGGCCCTTCCATGTGTGCACTCCTGTCATACACCTACATCTTCACGGTACAGGCACACACAGGGGTGCTATGGGCAACAGTGTTTGTAGATGACTGCAACACAGGTGCCATAGTGGGACAGACATCTGACACAGATATCCTTCGTCGGCACCTCCCAGATATGCATATCTGCTGTCAGGGACATGTCCCACAGCTAAATGCAACGTCATGCAACATCATACCTGTGGAGAAGTACTAGGTCACCCGTGTACAGCATATAGGTGGCTGTCCACTCAGCACAGGGTGATTACCAGGAATCAGGGGACAGTGTTGATGTCACCATTCATTCCACACACACGCTGCTATCGTGGTTGTGTGGGTCTTCTACATTGCCCACCTGTTGGTGCAGGGATTCACATCTACCTCAGGCTAGGTCATTGTTCCCTTGTACCCATTACGTGTTACACCTATGATCTACTACATTGCCCCATTCAGACTGTATCTGACCATACACCTACAGCAGCTGTGAAGCCCACATAGGTTGATCGTTGTACAGATGCAGGATGACACCATTTTGTGTAATGCTGCCCCACATGTAGGACCCTGCCACATCACGCCACATACCTGCTGTTTGTTGTTGGCCTGTGCCTGACATACAAGGCCATGTCAACCCATATGTCATGTGTATGCTTCACCTACTGTATCCGCATCCCTCAGAATCACTAGGGCAGGTGACATTTACCTTGTCACGGTCATTCATGGGATGTGTTTGGGTGACACATATATCACCCATACAATCATTATGCTGTGAATCTACATCACAGTACATGTGAGACAGACATCCTTCCTAGCCTTGTTCGCAGCTATGTTGTCCATTGGATGGAGGATTGCAGGTATAGGCCAGGGATTACATCATTATCACTGCTTGACGGAGATACAGCAATATCATGGGTATTTCATCTGAAGCACAGAAGGTTGGCAAAGTCATCCTAACTATGGTGTAGTATTATGGCTGGGCCTGGGACGATGGCCTACCCTGTACCTATGGACGTGTGAACCTATATTCATAGTTTGTCACATGTACAATTGTCTATCCACTATAGTCTTTCGCCACTGTATATTTCTGTGGCACATGATTGTCCTCTGTATTACATGCAGGTATGCTGTGTACATTGCACATACGTCACAGTTGATGACAGTGTATCTGTGTCCCTAACACTGTGATACTGAGGACTACCACACATCCTTCACAGCATTCCATGCATATGTCCATTCTATTCTTCTTTGGCCTATGGGGGGGTGTTAAGGCAAACATTACTCAAGTCCCTGTTTGTGCATGCTTCCTGTTGGTGTTTGACCAGGCTCCGTTGCAGTCATGTGTTGGACAGTAGTGTGTCTGTGTGTTTGCCATGTGTTTTATTGCCAGTACATCTGTGGGAGGTGTAGTTGGCACATGTTCCTCTTTGCAGGGACACCCATCCTGGTGTTTGTGTCATGCATCTGCACTTGGCACGTGCCATATGTCCTGTACTTTTCCCACAGTCGTGTATGCCTTCATGCACTACTACTGCATGTTACTGGCTGTGTGTATGTGGTACACATGGACATTGTGATGTTTGTCTTGACCTATTCCAATGCTAGAACGTAAACATCTGTCAATTAAGTCTTTTAAATCAAACTGTAACACTCATTCGTATTTTCAACATGACACTCATTAACACAGGAAGCTGGGATTAATAACATTTTATTACTGTGCAGCAGGAGGCAAAGGAGTATGCAGTCAAAGTTTAGACATTTGTTCAACTCTATACATGTTCATCTGTATGAGCATTCTGTATACTATCATCTTTTGCACACATTAATGATGTTGTCAGTCACGAGGCATTTACATTGCTAGAGTACAGAACATTGTATTCCTACAGCAGTGCTCAGGTAATGCTTATTACATGTTTTCCCAAGAGGATAGCCCAACCTTGCGAGACACATATTCAGTTAGACTGTACTTTGGTAAGTTCTGCTCTGACACGGTTCCAACACTGTTCATATTCAGTCCTCACTCCGTGTCATACTAGGTTCCTGTGTCTCTCTGCTGAGCAGCTGTACTCTGTGTTACAGCTCACAAGCCTATCCTCCTCAGTAGAAGGATGACAGATATACCTGTACATACATGTATTATTCTGTAACCGAGCAGATGAGTAATGCTGACTGACATACACCTGCTGCACTGGTTACTGCTAGGGTTAGGGTTCAATCACACTGCAGCTACACTACAAGCAATTACATGCATGAGAAGCTGTACTGCTATATTGTCAGGTAGAATAATATGCATTATACACTATTAGCTTCTAAAGTTGCACGTCATATTATGTTTAAATATGCATTTTGCTAACATTCTCCCTCCTTTGATTGCTTCTACTCTATCCAGAGACATATACAACATTATTTCATTCCCTGGCCTCTTCCTCTGTCGAACGTTTAACTAGGCAGGTAATTTGATGTAGATTGCAAGTAGGATTCCATTTTCTATTGACAAATACCACTACAGGTCTTGATCCATAGTCTCGGTACAGGTATGTTGCCAGAGTCCCTGACTAATACTTACATGCACAGTATCCCGCACTAGACACATGCTCCCAATATGAGCAGAACAACACAAATGGCATTCATGATATTCAGTATGACTGACCCCATCCACCCAATGGTTTGTGGAAATGGTTCGGCAGTGGGTTTGGGCCTGTTTCCGCCATGGATGACACCTGCTATATTACCTGTAGGTGGGCGTTGCTTTTGGTCTCTTCATGTGGTAGTTGGACACAGCGATCTTCTTCAGTAAGCGCCAAGACGCACCAATTCTCAGCGCCACGGTGCAGTCGTGCACTATTACATTTTGTGACACAACAGTTCTCATTGCATCCAGTTCATCAGTCACATGTTCAGGAGCGGGAAGTCACATTCATCCTTCCTCCGACAGTTTTTGATAACCTCCTCTGTTCCCTGATTGCTTTCACTACTCCAGAAGCTGGGGGTGTTCCAGCCCAGGTTGTGACGCTGTCACTGAAGTCCATATGAATCGGTATTCCTTTATCTCTTGCAGAGGACTGACATGTCAGAACAGCTTCCATTTCTCCCAGTGGATTAGTAGGTTTCCCAACTGTGTTCCCAGTTCTTCGAGCTATATGTGTTATAGTTCGTTTCGCACCCACAGGCAATTGTACAGTATGTCATGTGACTGGAGCCAGACAACCCAAATAACAACTGCCGGACCACCTCCCAGGTAACCATTGCTATGCTTATTTCCCACAAACAACATAACTATATTCTACTTTATTACTGATGCGGGTTACCTCTGCATGTAACAAATTCCTGTCTCTGACAGAGTACTGTTTATACAATTCAGGATGTTTCTGCACATCCTTCAACATTGTTCTCATGATGTTTCAATACAAATTAGGAATGGTGCTACAAGTAGTACTGTGATCTTTGGCTGTTATATGACATTCGTAAGACACAGTTATGTTACAAATACTCCCACCAACTGCAACTGTACCATGTTTATGATAACATACAATTCCTTTTTGTGTAACAGGTAAGTACATTGCCACGTTGTCCTGTGATGTCACAGAACCTGTATCAAAGTGTAGATATTCACAAGTCTCGATCTATCCCCAAGGGGACCACATGCATCGGAAGTCCTCCATATGATGCAGGTATGGCAGTACAAACACAGCAATTTAAAGTGTTCCTGGTCTCTATCTGCACACGCATCATGCCTAGGGATCTGTTGAGGTGTGGAAGACACTCTGTGGCCAGTTCATCACGTATCAGTATTTGTATCCGTGTAGTTATATGCAGGTGAGGTTCCGGAAATTGTAACGTAAACACAAACATGGTTAATAGGTGTATAATCATTAGGACAGCAAACATAAATGTCTTTGGGGTTGCTTTGTATTGTTATACAGTCTTCGCCGGGTGATTCCGGCTCTTTGGTATATCAGCTACGAGATGTCAATCAGACTTGATATCCTTTACCAGTTTGAGAAATGTGAGGTGGACCCAGGACAACCTCTCTGCAAGCTTTACTGCGGTAGGCGTTGCCAACAGTACCCGGTACAGACATTCGCACTGTCCACTTGGCAATAATGTTCTTTGGATAACAGTGACATACACACAGGATACTGGTGTCAGCTATGCTTCCGTCTTCGCTTGCTCTTATCTGTAACAGACTTTAACTGAGGAACAGTGTTACTAGTTAACAATCCTCTCATGTCACCTACTACTGAGTCATCGACCTCCGGCTCTGCAGGCATGACAGCTTTCCACTCTGGCACATGATATGCCATTCCACATACTACTTCGAAGTGGGTGCAGCACTTTACATTTGGAACTGTTGTCATGCTCAGCAATGCTAGAGGTAGACAGTTCATGTAACTCGTCTGGATGTCACCCACCCAACTCCTCTACTTATTTCTCGGGATCCCATTCTGCGGCAGCAGTCGTGTTGAGTGTGGGTTGTACATGCAATTGACATTCATGGTAATCTGAAGTAATCCCCAGGTAGCGTGATTGTCTGGTTAACTACATGTGTTCTATTGTCACTGTAGCTTCTTTACAGCATGCCAGATCTATGGATAGTTAATTTTACTGGCACCTTTGCCACTGCTGCTGCATCCGGATTACTGGTTGGGAATGCTTCTAGCCATTTTGATTATCTATATGTGTAATCGCTAAACAGTCTTTGTTCCCTTCACATTTATGCAGATGTATGAATTCCATACAAATAGCACGGAACGGTTAGGGTGGTGTAGGTCAACTCACTCCCTTCGGTTTAAATACTCCCTGTGCATGATATCTACGGCAAACGTGACACGCTGCTCATGAGGTTTGTATGTGGTTCGTAATTCCGTATGTTACGGGTATTCTGTTAACCAAATGTACCATCCCCCCTGTTGAGACATGTCTGTACCCATGGCTCCACAAAGCCGCATATCTGAATATATTAGACGTTAATATTGGCTTTCTCACTGTGGATATGTGCAGTCCGTGTTCAAGGATTGCTCCTCGTCATAACCACGCCGGCTTTTCTGCTTTCGTAGTTGCTGTTTGCATTGTTTGTACAGTTTCTACATCTAAACAGTGTGAGGTTTGTCATTCCTCATTCACACAGACACTTTCCAAGTGTGACGCTGCTTGTTTTGCAGGTGCATGAGCTCATGCCTCAACCTTCCTACTGTTATCCTGTTGCATTCTATGCCCTGCACATTTACAATTACCTACTTCAGTGGGTAACTGCATGTAGTGTAATGCATTCAGGTTCAGATGCGCATGCTTAATCGGTTTACCGTGGATGTTATCATTCCCTATTCTTCCACTGCTGCTCATAAACATGCACTGCACAGACAACAGAATGACTATCGGGACATATGTCCACACATCATTTTTCCGCTACAGTACAAGCACGTGTTAAAGCTATCTATTCTGCTGCTTGAGCAGACACGTTATGCTGCAGGGTTTGGCCGTCTACAATGTCATTATCAATAACTACTGCATAAACTACTTCATTCGTTCCTGTAGGACTCTGTCTACATGATCCGCACACATTAACTGTCACCTCTGCATCATCTAAGGGTATATCAGTGTTATCATGTCTGTGTGTAGTTATTTAAGCCATTTCGTATAGGCTACTGTGTGATGTACCATACACAGGTGTCAGACGTAACGTTCATAGGTTTCATGTTGTACAACGTTCAATCACCATGTGAGGTTGACTCAGTGGTATGGTCAGACATGACACGTGTAGCACGAGTCAGGAATTCTATCTTCTCTTGCAGCAGATTGATGGCAACTGCATGACACATTCTCACAGTGAGAGGGTGGTCTAGTAACATTACGGCCGGGCCTGTACTGCCATGGGTGCTACAACAACTGCCTGTACACAATGTGGCAGTGACCATGCCACAGTGTCCAACTGCAATGAGTAGTCATCTATTTGGCGTTGCTTACTTCCCTGCTGTTGCATCAAGACTGACGCCATATATCTCCGCTTACAATCTACGGTCTGACAACATGTGTTATGATTATTCACGAGACCTACTACAGCTGTTAAGGCTATCAATCGTTCTAGTCTGCATAACGCTGTTTCTGCTACTGTAATCCGTGTACTATGTGTTGTGCTGCCATGGGTGTATTAAAGGTTAAGGCAAACAAGACAGCGGATTCCACAGCATTGTTTGGTATCCAGATGTAACATGTGTTAGTCGGCCCAGACACGACATCATTCCCTTCTTGTTAGTTGGCTTGGGTGCTTATTATATTGCTACCTTCCATCGTCATGTGATGTTCTACCCTACTTGGATACCAGATATGCCATGTAATTGACCTGTATTCTCTGTATTTGCAATTTATGCTTGCTTACTTTATGTCCCTGTTCTGCTGATTATCTCAATAATGATATTGTATCTTCCATACGTTGCTGCTGGGTAGGGGCCGCAAGCAGAATATCATCCAATTAAAGTGGAGCTTGACTGGCCCCGGGTGGAGTTGACACCGGAGTGTAGCTAGCCATCCCCTGTGAGAATATCGTTGTACTTTCACAGTAGCCCCGCGATAGCCGGGTATGGCTGTATCTGTCACCCTGACTGTACAAGCAAAGCAATACGAACTATGTGGATGTATAGGTATTGCACAGTAAGCATAAGCTTATATGTACCACGGTAAGATACTTCTGTGGCATGTTCATAGCATTGAATATAGTGTGTGAGTCTGGCACCAACGCTACCCTAAGTATTCTTCCATTATTTACAGCTTATACATACTGTACCATCCGCCATTCCCCTTTTGGTTTCCGGTCAGGAGATAGAGGGGTATTGGATGGTGAATAGGGGTTACTTTGTGGATGGGGAATTCCCTGTCTGACGTTGCAGATATCTGCTGGTGTCCACGGTCTATACGCTTACGGGGTTGGGTCCTGGCCTTCCTGTCCTGCATGATGGTTCGGTACTTCAATTAATTGACAGATATCCTCACTCTGTTTTAGTACTGTGTTCTTACTCGGGTGTCCCTAGGTATGTTACGTGTTCGGGATGTGGTTTCAATAGCTTCTATTACATTTGTTCGTTGTGCTACCTCTGTTGCCACAGGATAACGTGTGGGGACTATCCTGCCCTCCCGCTTAATATCCTGCATGTGGTATCTGAGGTGGTAGGGTGTTGTGGGGGGGGGGGCGGTCGGTACTACTGTATTATGATCTTCTCTGTGTACGTATGATGCTTAGCCATTTGTAGTGTTCTATTCCTTCGGTACACTACCTCAGTCCACCGATGTGTATGACGGATACCCAATTGTCGCTGTTTTGTCGCCTGCACATCTTAGGGCTGCCACCTTTTACAATGCACAATGTGGGACATTAGTGTTCGGAACGTGTAATTTGCCTTGAAAATGCATACCCACGGCCAGTACATAGGACAGGTATTCACGTTTTGCCAGGAGAGCGACCAATTGTTGTAGCATTTCAGTTGCTTATTCTGTTTATTATTATATTTTGCTGTTACACATACAAATTTACTGTTTTACGCTACCATCTTGATATATATCTGGGAAATGTTTGTCCTGAGATATCAGGACATTTGACATTTGTTCGGTTTATTTACAGGACACGACTGGCCAGAGAGGGCATATCCCTCTCAGGGTGGAACAGGTGTTTACCTTGGAACATATGCATCAAATTTTCAGGGATTACAATGTTTCAGTAACGATATGTTGCCTAATATACCATCAATGTCATATTTATTACCCCATTTTGATGCGTAACTCACAATTATGTGCTGTCTGCGATTGCATATTCTTCACGCCACCCGTCAAACGCGGATCACATGATCTGTTGCTTCGATAATCTCCCATATCCTCTACACGACTGCTACGCACCCTTCTGTCATAACAGGTGTGTCTCCAGGCCTGTAGCCACTGTAGGGTCTACAATGACTATTTACTCTGCTGTGTGTTCCCTGAGCTATGTTCAGATTTAACAGTATGTGGGTAGGTCTTGACCGATATCACTACTGTTAACAGAAACACAATGTAGTCTGGTCCCTGATCTACAATAGACACAAAAGGCAGACACTCCTTACCTGGGCCTCCTGTTTAAGGCTGCACGTTTTCTTCTTGGGATCCAGTTTTCCGCTTTTCAGCCACAGATCAGACAGTAAACAGCCTCTTTACACACAACAATTCAGTCGGAGGTCTTTTCATTCAAGAAGAACCATTTATGCATATTCTCCAGCGTACATGTCTAACCAGCCATGCACTCTGACCTGTAGCTTACCAAGGGAATTCGGATTACAAGGATCACGATGTGAAATAAGTTGTTACAACCAGACTGTAGTTATCAGTAGGCTTTTCTAAGTGACAGCCGATAACACAGGAGGCTCGGGTTCGGAAAGTTTTAGTAGTGTACACAGGCAGGCTAAATAATGTACAGTCCAAGTATGAGAGTTTTGTCTGACTCTATACAGTAAGCAGTTTCTTTATATAGTGTTTACAATCAGCTTTTGCCCACCTTACTGACGTGGTCGGTCACAGGGCATTTCCATCACTATGGTCCGCAATAGTCTATACATACGTGGGTGCTGGGCTCGTGCTTTTAAATTGTTTTCTCATGGGAATAACACAGCCTTGCAAGGCACCTTGTACATTACAGTATCCTTTTGTGATTGTAGCTGTTTCAAGGACCCTAGACTGTTACGATACAGTGGACAGTTAATTTCTTAATACGTTGCTTTGTCTCTCTGGTAGGGAGTTGTACTGCTATCTTCGATTGAGCTCACAAGGCCATCCTCCTCTGGGGAAGGAGTGCTGTTATGCATGTACATACATTTATTGTTCTGTAACCCAGCAAATAATTAATGATGACAGACATGAGCCTGCTGTCCTGCTTACTGCCAGGTTCAGAATTCCATCACAGTACAGCTTAGCTTCACCAATTACATGCAGGCTTAGTTCTACTGCCATATTGTACGGTACAATTCAATACATTATATAGTATTTAGAGTGTAAACTGGAACTTCATATGTGTTTCTATATATTTTACTTAACAACATCCATCCAGCCATATGCATGTTGTTCCATCCTTTACCTTGACCGTGTGTATTTGTCCGTCCAGCCACGCTAATCTCCACATGTGATGTCCCAGTTTCCCCTTCTTTGCCTGTAGCACCCTGTTAGGACGTCCTGTGTGGTAGGCACCTGTTCCGCTATATGTGATCGACTTCACTGCAAAGATAATCATCGATGCGGTGGTCCAACGACCCGACTTGTCCACATGTGTACACTTATGTGCACCGTGTGGTATGCAATCCTAGATGGTTTGGACGGGTACATACTACATGCCGGATGTACACATTCTGCTGACACATTCACATGCAGCCATTTACATATCTGTACCTGCGGTGGGTTGGTGACATGTGGGGTACGTATTTGCCCGCGTGGCATTGCCTAACACAAACTTCTTACCACAGTTCAGGTATGCACATTGTGTGTGGTTGTATAGCTGCACACGGATGCTAGCAGGTTTGGGTGCAGGGGTATACATGGGTGTCACTGACATGTACAATGAGGCTATTGTGTAGTACATCCGAATGCATGGGTTCTGCTTCTGGATATTGCACTTCATCATACACCATCCAGTGTATGCAACAGAGACGTTGCTGGGTCTGGGATATGTTGCTATGCACATGTTTGCCTGTGTTTGAGGTATCTTGCTTCCTTACTGTTGTTATGTCAGCACAGCTACCCGGCTATGTACTGTCACTACTGCTTGTGACCATTATGGTTGGCACCTTTTCCAATGCCCATAGTGGGGCATGTTATGTGGACACTTCGAATTCGCAGGACTACACATACCCAGGGCTAGTGCAGTTGACAGAACTTCACTTGTCTGCCATACTATGAGCTTATTCTGTAAGCGTTTGGGTTCCTTATTTCTTTTCTTATGCTATGTCTGTGTTCCATATCGTAATGTATATGTTTTATGCTACTATTTACATATATATTGCGGGAATTTATGGCAGTGGATCGGGGTCATTTTCCATTTTACGATTGTTGCAGGGACACGACTGTCCAATCAGGGACTGTCCATGGCACATTGGGACAGCAGGTGACCCTGGTGACCATGCCCATGTCGCTGCTGGGGTTTCCACCTTTTCCATTTTCCGATCTGGGATATTTCCGGGACTCACATCTGCCTTTACAGGCCGACACATACAAACGGTCACTATATAGCATAGAAATTCACTTGTTTGCCTAAATAATTTGCTTATTATTGTGGCAATTTCCTTGCTTATTCTGTTTATTGTGTCATTTCGGTATTTCTGTTACAGAAATAACCAATTCATGCTACCATTACATTACATACGGGATATCATTGTGTCCTACAATCGTAGCACATCAGCCATTTCTAATACGTTTTTTCGGGACACAACTGTCCATGGAGAGACTGCCCCAACCAAAGTGGGACAGGTGGTGACCTTAGTCGCTGCTCCTATGTCGGTGCGGCGCGCTGACATGCGGCTGTACACCTTCTCTGAGTGTAAACACTGACAGTGCATTGCGGGACGAAGGCGGTCTTATGCGTATCCTTTGCTCCTTGGACGGGTACACTTATGCCTTCGTGGCTTCTATTTGCTTCTCCGTTAATTTGGAATGGGGACTATGTTGCATACTGTAATGCGCGTTTCATTCTGCACGGGACCTGGCTGCTGCCATTACTATTGTGGGCGGACCGTGGCTGTCAGCACATTAGGTTGCTCACCTCATGCCGGCTTAGACATGCCTCCAGACGCATCCTACCTGGGCTCGCTCACGTACACTACGCACGTGTCTGTGATTCCGGTGCACTCTCATTAATATGTATATGGCGCTACTGCGCCGGATATTCCATGCACCGCCGGCGCAAGCCTTACGCCGGCCTTGCGCCGAGCTTCATGAATCCCGGGGAATGTGAACCTTTATGATCTATACTCTAATTTATTCTTAACATATATGGCTTTGTTTTCTTCCTTACGACTAATTCTTTCCCCTTTAAACTGCAGTAGGGCTGGGAGCCTTTTCCCAAGACCTACCTATCCTCATATGTAATATATTTATAATGTATTTTTTTCTTTTTGTAAACATGTTTTGTACTATGTTTCCATATTCAAGACTGTTTTTAGCTACTTTTTTCTGTATTAATGTTTGGAGCTTTTCTCCCCAGGCCTCCGTGTAAATGGGCCTGTGTCCAGTCAGACTTTCCCAGTCAACAAATATAAAATAAAATAAAATAAATAAAATAAAAATGCTGCCGAGGAATGCAAAAGTGGTTAGTATGCATGAAGGTCAAAACTGCTTCTCTTTTGAATCATGATGTCTACTTCAGTATAATATGTAATGTACCAATATATACAGAATAGAGAAGTTTTTTTCTTGCTAAGCAATAAAATGTCCCAAAAAAGCAAACAAAATGGGTTTCAGACTACTGCATTATCATAGACTGGCAAACTTAACTTTACAAAGTTTCAGTGCTTCAGTATGATTTGACAGCAGGGGCATATAGTTTGAGATAACACTGCCACCTTTCAGAATTTACAAAAAAAAATAATAATGAAATAATAATAATAATAATAATAATAATAACAACAATAATTGCATGTAGATGGCTGGAGCTGCTGAATAAGCAGCATAGGGTATTGTCATACTCTGATCCTGTGTGACATTTTAATGCCTATTTGTGGCCACAGTAACCTGTGAACTCTTTTGACTTATCCCACTGGTGTCTCTAAGGAACTAGTCATCACTTATTGGTTCTCCACCATGCATGAGATAGATAAGCTCACCTACCTTTGGCCACTTAGACCTATCCCTAAGAGGCAGTCATCAAGCTATGGGATTCTAACTGAACCTGGACCACCAGCATGGTGGATGGAATTAGTACCTATGCACCAGCTTAGGTGTTGTTTAATTTGTTTTTCTTTTCCTTGCTAGCCAGAATGAGACAAAGTTTCTTTACATTGGAGACCTAGGAGAAATGCTTAACAATACAAACTATGAGACAATTAATCAAAGCAGCCAGTCAATGACGAATGTATATGGGATAAGGTAGGAAACTGGAATATCCATAGAAAGTTCATGCATAAGTGGCGAAAGCTTGCAGAATCTACATTCTAGGTAGAGCTGAAGAGAAATGACTGATGATGTAGAAGAAATGAATGGCAGCTGGAAGCATACTTCTCAGCCTTACAGCACAAACATTCTGGGCAAAGCCATAAAAAATGGAGGGACAAAGACCTCAAAATAGGGACATATTTTAAATACTGCTCCTATAAACTTAGAAAGTTGATAGAATAGCAGATGTGTCGTCATTATATATTTTCTCAAGGATATGAAGTCTGAAACTCAAACTGTCATTATTTAGTATTATTTAGTGACTTCAATACTCAATGCTTTGCCAGAAAACCACAAATTATATGAGGAAGAGACCAAAAATAAGAGGCAAAAATCTGCATAGTCTGTGAAAATCTGTACAGGTTAGAGGTAGTGAGGCTTTATGGAAATATTGCTTTACAAGCAGAAGGGTAGCACCTTTGGAATACATTGCTAGAGAAAGTGGCAGAATAGATGTCAGATCAGGTGCATAAGGATGCATTGGGTAGACAGAAGATGGGAGATGGCAGGGGTAGAAAAGAGATAAAAAAGGGCAGCGACACGGTGGCTAGATGCAGCACTATTTTGGACTTCAGCGACCATAACTCTTCCAACAGCATCTTTGCTGAGACGCATATCCCCCTATATCTCAAGTATTATCAAATGCTTCATGAATGATATTCTTATTTTCAATTATCTTTAGCTACTAAATGTCTGGTAATAACCTGACTAAACTTTTTGGAAGTTATTTTTTCTCATATTTTGTCATTTTTATTTGTATTTAGTTGTATCTAAATAACTTCTGTTTTACCTTTGCTATTTCCAATTTTTGATTATAGCCTGTGTATGTGTTTCTTTATGAATATTATCATATTGTGATATACTATGTTATGTTCATGTTTATGTGGAGTTTTTCTCCCTGGCATCCACTGAAAATGGGTTCTTAATGGCCCAGTAGACTATACCAGTAAACAAATGCCAATAAATAAAAACATAAATAAATGTAGGAAACTGCAGCATCTGACATCGCTTTAAGGTGAATACAGCACAATGGCAACCATAGAGCAAATTAGGGCTGAACCATTGCCTCATTCTATTAGTGTTAGTTGACAGGAATTTAGAAGACTGGACAAACTTAAATCATCATTTTGCTGCTAGACATAGTTGTTTCACCATCTGGATATTTTATTTAAGTACTTCTTCCATGTGTTAGCCATGGACTTCAGTACCTTTACTCACAAAAACAATGTTAAATGAGGAGTTACGAATAAGTTATAACATATTTACCTGGAACTATCGAGTTAAAGAAAGACAGTTCAATTAATTTTGCATAATATGTCATCCTAAGCAGTACCAACCTACATACACATATTCAGAATTCTCCTGAAGAAATGCATATGAGTGTAGGCTGAGAGTGTTTATTTTTAAAATGATGTAAAATGAAGATAGACATGTGTAACTCTCCGGTAAACTGCCTGTGTCAGAAATTATTTCTGGCCTGTCATTCTGCTTTGAATTTATACATGAAAATGTTGTCACATCCCAAAGCTATGCTGAATTTTCAAGTTTTAATCCTTTTACTAAAAAGAAAGAAATGAGAAAGTTTTGTTTTTACCTGTTTCTGCAGCACTGAAGTAAGTACTGATACAGATCCTATGAACATGTACAATTGGTAAAGGGCTTCATAACAAGACTTCAATGATATTGTGATCAAACATCAAATTGTGATCACAACAGAGTGAAGTTACTTAAATGCATCTATTTACATTTGAAGTGGAAAAAAAAAGACTAGAAAAAGGGGGGGGGGTTGCAGAGGAACAAGCCCCTGTGTACCCCTATGAGGTGGGAGGCTACACCTCCCACACCCTCACTATTTTTATATACCAAGTCTGAGGTTGCACTTTTTGAAGACAATCCTAGCTCCCCTAGTAATGTCATAATATTGCAATTAGTACATAGCATACCCATGCTGAAAAAATGGCTTCCTATTAAAATATCGGCACTCTAAATGCAAAGTGCAAGCGTGCCAGAAAAACAAAACAAAACTGCAGAACAGCAAGTTTCAAACATTCTCTTATTGTTTAAACTTCTTTTTGCAGGGGCAAGCACCCTAGACCCATTAATGTGGGGAGGGGGATCCCTCCATACCCTCCAGACTTATATATACTAACTCTGAGATTGTCATATCTTAGAGAAAAGAGAATATCCCTAGAAATGGCCATCTTGGACTTAGCATATATTAAGTCCATTTTTTCAGACCATTCAGTCTCTGTGTTTCGGGACGTGCTGTAGTGGGTCCAGACATTATCTGAAAAAACACTCATGCACTAGGATACTGAAAATGAAAAAAAAAAAAACAGATGCAGTCACAACTATCGGTTGATTTGTTCTTAATAAAACATTTCAAGTGGCTCCCTATTTCTTTCTAAAGTTAAATCCATTTGTCAGCAAAAGAAAGTTCAGCTTCATCTGGCAGAATACATTCATTTAGTTTTTTTGGATTAAAGAACTGATCAATTATGGACTTCTTTTCAGTCATGACCTCGCCACAAGGCACTAAAATTATAAGAATTTACATGGATAAATAATAATCAATAACCAGTAACTGGGAAATTACTTTCAAGCATAAACAAAAAAATAATATGATACAATGGAATTAGATATAACTCCAAATACAGACCATTCATTGTCAAGAAGTAAGTATATCCTTGCATAACTCAAGAGAAGAGTTTACCTACTCTCATACTAAAACAGCAACATTTAATTAAACCCCTGGCATTTTATTTTTCTAACTAAACAGCCACATTTTTTCAAAACAAACGAAACTAAAGCACCACCTTCACACTACTGTCACAATACAAAGTTACACTATCAAAAAGGAAAATATATAAAATAAATGCTTAAACTTTGTTCCTAGTCAGGGGAAGCAGTTTACCCCCTACCAGTGTTGCCACAATCCATGTTCACAGTTTGGGAATGTAATGACAGATCAACAGGACAATTTTAAAAAGAGAGCAACATAGATTTACATTTATAATCGAAACAGACATAATTAATTAAACTTCTTAAAATGCACCATTAAGCTACTGTTCAACTTTCTTTAAACCAAAAATTCAGACATGAGATCTTAAGAACAAATCTTCACACCAGGCATGGATGGGACTCATACATTTGTATTTCAGGGTGGCAGATAGCTTGTGTTGCCTGATGACAGTACATTGTTGTATAAAACAAAACACAAATAACTGAGCAGGGAAATTTTGCATGACTAGGCAGATTACTGCATGTCTGAGAAATATAAAATGCAGGATGGAAACTACATAAGTGAAGCGCAATGACATAGACAATAGTATGCTTAGTAGGGCAAGGCAGAGCTACCTTGTGCAAGTCTTGCAGGAATGTTTATAAATATAGTAGATACATTGCTGTGGCAACCTGCTGCAATGCCTGGCAGAGCAACAATATATAATGGATGACAAAATACACTCAGCTGATGGTCAGTTAGCTAAACGTCTTATTGCTTTAATGAAAAGAGAGAAAAGTGGAGTACAAGAAAGTAGGAAAGGAAAGTAGGAAGCAGAGGAACACATGGTAGGAAGACATAAGGGGAAAATGGAGAAGTACGGCATGTGATTTTTGTGGGACGTGGTCCCTATATATATATATATATATATATATATATATATATATATATCTTTATACACACACACGCACACACACACACTCACACACACACACACACACACACACACACACATATATATATATATATATATATATATATATATATATATATATATATATATATATATATATATATATATATATATATATGGGTCCCCTTGACTTCATCGACACGCCGAAACACCAACGCTAAGAAGACCGACGAGACAGATGATCGACAATGTGAAATCCCGACAGCCGAAACACCGACATGGGCAATGTGTGAGCGCGAGTCGGTAAGTGTGCGATAGTGAGGGATTTAGCATTAGGGAGCGGACAGGTAAGTGTGTGCTAGTGAGGGATTTAGCGTTAGGGAGCGGACAGGTAAGTGTGTGCTAGTGAGGGATTTAGCATTAGGGAGCGGACAGGTAAGTGTGTGATAGTGAGGGATTTAGCATTAGGGAGCGGACAGGTAATTGTGAGATAGTGTGGGATTTAGGGTTAGGGTGTGGGAAAGGTGAGTGTGCGGTAGTGACGGACTTTAGGTGTAGTGGTGGGTAAAGTGAGTTAGGGTTAGGGTGCGGGTAGGGTAAGTGTGCGATAGTGACGGAATGTAGGTTTAGTGGCGGGTTAAGTGAGTTAGGGTTAGGGTGTGGGTAGTGTAAGTGTGCGGTAGTGTCGGACCTTAGGGTTAGGGTTTGGGTTAGGGTTAGTGCATGTATAGTTGTGTGTTATGTGTAGTTTACGTTTTGTGTGTCGGTGTTTTGGGTGTCGGTGTTATGGTGTTCGGTTTTGTGCGTTTTCGGTGTTTTGGTGTCGTTGTTTTGAGTGTCGGGTTTGTGGCGTGTCTAGGGATCCATATATATATATATATATATATATATATATATATATATATGGGTTCACTGATGTTAGTCTAAATAGTTAGTAGTCGACTAAACAGATGGATGAGAGGTGTGTAAGATCACACAGTTTGTGGGGTTGGAGAAATGTCATATACCCTCCACAAGAAAAGCAATACAGTGCATCAGCAATGTAGCAGCCAACAATACACACAACAGAGAATCTCCCACAGCTGCTAACCGGATTCTGGCAGCTGTCAAAGGAAATTAATTTTACTAGGAGCAGTGCTCTGAAAGACAGAAAAAAAAATGTGTTTACAGAAAGAAACACAGCAGAAATGATAGACACTCACTGTACCATTGTGGGTGATCCTGCCTTACCTCTGCTTCCCTTATCAGAAGATATTCAGAGTGGCAATAACACAGGTCATTATATTAGTGCCTGCATAACACACTTGTGTAGGGGATGCCAGTTGCTTGGCCCAGATGCTCTGCCAGGTTGTATTAGGAATCCACCTTATGGTATGTGTGTGGTCTCCCCAGTTGCTCTTTCAATTGTGTGTGCAGGAGATAGATTATCTTAGTCTCCCTGACACACCAGGCATGCACTGTCCATGGGGTAAAAGCATTAGCAACCACCACCATGAATATACAGCCCAACAAAATGGCAGCCTGGGAATTCACACTTTTGCATTTTAAATGACACTTTGAATTGCATGATGGGCATCTTATTACCACTGCATAGGATAATATAAAGTATATGTGCAGCCTGCATTTACAAGCAGATGTGCATAGTTTGCTGATGATGTGTGGCATAAAGTGTCTCTTATTTCACTGCTGCGCCTCTGTGAAAAATAGTAATTCAAAGATATCTGCAAAATCCAGCCTCATTAGCATATATATGACACAAACTGGTATATAAATCCATCTATCTGCAAATATATATATATATATATATATATATATATATATATATATATATATATATGTGTGTGTGTGTGTGTGTGTGTGTGTGTGAGTGATATTTACTGCTGAGCCATCATATTAGAAACCAAAATGTGCCGCAAGCAACAGTAAGAGTATTTGAGCAGCTTGATTATCTATTTGGTAGCACAGAAGCAGCATTTTAAAAGGACAGTGACCCGAGGAAGTATACAGAGGTTTGCAATTCTGTGGTAGAATGCATTAGAACAGTATTATACTCACTTGAGTGTGTAGCTAGTATTTTACCAGCATGTGCAAATAGTGTGTTTGTCTGCAACCTCAGTTTGCAGTTATAGATTGTGTAGCTACTGTATCTGTGTGATCGCAGTCCACAACAACACAGTTACCTCCCCCTCTGGTCAGACTTGTGATATATGTCATCAGTACCATATGCATGTGAGCATCTACTCGAACAAAGCCTGCAGTAACACTGCTATAATACAGTAACAATACTGGTCTGCACTTTGCTGGCCAGCAGCATCTATCTGCAGGTAAATACTATGTGAACCATGGGCAATAGCCCACCCCACAACAACAAAACTGAACCCCCCTCCTCTCAGTCTTGCCATACACATAAGCAGAGTGTGTCTGCAAAAGGAATACCTGCTGTAGATGCCTATACATGTAATTTCTGCCAGCAGAGGCCATCAGCCAGTGTCATCTATGCGCACCCATTAGCCCCAACCCTGCTGCCTCTGAATCCCCCTCTGTGACCTACACATCCTTGTGGATCTACCTACCCCAGCCACACACACAGACAGATCTGTCCTTAAGTCTGCTCACCACAGCCTGATCATGGTCAAATGGGGCCCTAGGCAGGAGAATGGTGTCCCATTACTTGTCCCCCCCCCCGCCAATTACCATAAACACTGTTCATAACTGTCAGCATGTATACTGTTTTCTTCTTTACGTTTGAAATGAAGGCAGAGATATGGATTTAATTTAAATATCCTTTGTTGACCAGGTTGGTCCCACTAGGCTAGTAACTTCTTTTCACGGTAGACCCTTGGTGGTATTTACACTACAAGGAGAAATTTGGCTAGGACATTGGAGAACTTCTCCCTAGTCTTTTTGATAGCTTAGGTGGATATAAAAGATCTCACCTACCATTAACACAGACAGATGTGACCTCAGTTTAACATCTCATCCAAAGGAGGATACACTCAGAAGTGTAACCCCCACCCCTACTTACAGTGGTCTCCAGTATGAGCAATCCATCTACATCATATGGGAGTATCACCCACAGCCTTCTGCACCAAAAACAGGTACACTGTCTGTTGTGCTACTAACACTGCTTTGAAATTCTATAGCACAAACACTGATGGCCATTTGCTAAACAAAACAGCTGCACATTGAAAACAGACTTAGCAAGAGCAACAGTAAACTTCTCTTCTCTTGAAACTCATATTCCTTGAAAATGCACTGAAATTCACATTCCTTAAAAATGCATCCATTAAGCAGAGACGCAAAATGTATGAATCAGTAAAAGACAAAACAAAATGATCCATCTGACAATTAAGTTAGCAGTGTCATAGTTGGTGTCAAGGATTAAGGCTCTTGTCTCCTGTAATCACGGTACAGGGTTTGAGCCTGAGCAAGTTAATTAACTAATCTGACATTCCTAACTAGGACACACACACACACACACACACACACACACACACACACACACACACACACACACACACACACACACACACACACACACAATCTGAGAAGTCCTATTTGCATCTGTGCCAGATGTAAATTAAATTTGTGGCAGCCCCTAATAGGCCCTAGGCAACTGCCAAGGTCACCTAGTGCTGGATCCAGCTCTGCTACTCACCTCGGTTATAAGTAAAATAGGGCACTGTCCATAACATATGTGAGGCCTCCTCTGTCTTCATAGCCCTGCCCAACTATGTCTCATTGTGCCTTGCCAAACAAAGCCACCATGTAGGACAGCTATCACACTTTACCCTGATATCACTACCATACAGTCATGGTCTAATCTCTTTATAGGTGTAGGCATGTCCTCCTAAGGGGCAAACAGGACAGGTTAGATGAATTGCACAATACAGTAATGTTGAAAGTGTGTCAATGACATGATATGGTGAGTCTCACAGAAGGCATGCAAGATAGCGATTGTCGGGTTTGCGGCTGGAGGAAGACCACCTCCTGCTGCAAGTTTCATGGATGATGAGTCATTCTCTCCATCTTTGCATAGAGACAGTGAAGGGATGGGTAATGGATGATGAGTCATTCCTACTATCCCTGCATGGAGACAGTGATGGCATGGGTAATGGATGATGAGTCATTCCTACCATCCCTGCATGGAGACAGAGGGCATGGGTAATGGATGATGAGTCAACATACCATCCCTGCATGGAGACAGTGAGGGCATGGGTAATAGATGGTGAGTCATTCCTACCATCCCTGCACTGAGACAGTGAGGGCATGGGTAATAGATGGTGAGCTATTCCTACCATCCCTACATGGAGACAGAGGGCATGGGTAATGGATGATGAGTCATTCCTACCATCCCTGCATGGAGACATTGAGGGCATGTGTAATGGATGATGAGTCATTCCTACCATCCTATGTCTCTAGGAGGGGCTAACCTGTGACTGGGAGAGCCACCACCACTGCCCTGGGTACTGCAGCTGTGGACCAGTTCACTGCCCTTGGATGTGTGTATAGTCGCCACATAGCAACCTGGCAGGGGTTCCAAGAGTTGTCCAATATCATAGCCAGTCCCAGATATGCAGGAAGCTTTTGGTATTAATAAACAGATGTGTAGGTCTATAATCCATGCACAGTCTGCAGCTATACATACTGTCATGGAGATGACTGGTGTTCATAGAGTCATAGGTAACTATTAGGCAAGCCATCTACAGACTATTACAAGCCTAACCAATAACCCGAGGTCAGACTCAAACCCTGTACCTTCCATCTGTGAAGTGAAATCCTTAAGTATTATGCCCCCCCCCCCCCCCCCCAGTATGGTGCATTTCCTCTGGTAAGGATGTGAACCAGCAGTGTCATTGCTTTCAGGAAACAACAGAATCCATAAACAATTCTATTATATGTCTTATGAGGGTGAGAGACATGCCCATACCCAGTGTAAATGCATAGGGAGGCCATCACAAAGTTATTGGCTTTGTATACTTATAACTTCACATGTATTCCCCTTTTATTATTCCATTTTCCATTTTCTCTCAATTTCTCTGCCTCTGCTCTTCTTCTAACTCCTCCAACTCTTCAAGTGCCTCTTTAATTCTATTCATCCAACCCTTTATCTGTTCTCCATCAGATGCTACTCCTCTTCATTCACTTCATCTGTTTCTGTTGTAACTGTATCTCTACTTCCCATATCCTATCCTGCCTCCATCTTTTCTGCCATCCACTATATCCTATCACTTCCACCCTCCAGGCTGCCCTGATTCTGTTTGACTCTTTGATTCCCTACCCCCTCTGATTTTTCCTTTAGCCCGCCACACTATCCTTCTTTTGTAGCTACTCTATCTGATATGCATTCCTCCACTTACTTGGCTTCCTTTTCCACCTCTCCAATCACCTCTCCAAATCCTTTCTGCCTCCCCACCATAACATTACAGTTAAAGAGTGATCTGATATTGCTCCTTCATGGATGTCTATAGCTTACACCTCACAGAAAGTTTCATTGTCTACTAGTACTCTATCTAAACTACTTGCTTATTTACCTTCTCACCTACTAAACATAAACTGTCTCATCCCTCCCAATGTATCTCTTCACACATCACTTTTCTCTCCATGCATTACCCACTTCATAGCCTTCCTTAAACTTTTCTGACATTTCACATTAAATTCTTCCACTCCACTCAGCCTATCCATCTGTAATTCTAAATCTACATTAAAATCCTGCCTACATTACTATATCTCCTCTCCTTCTTACTTCTGGTAGTGACACTATACATCCTATCAGTTCCTTTATTTCATCCCCATTTGGGTCATAATATTATTTCATATTGACAACTCTTATCTTCAAAAGTAGCTCTACATGCCATACACCTGTCACTTGTCACTGTCGCACAGTCTTCCCATGACAAACCTCTGCCATTTTTCACCAGTGTTTCTGCCTCTCTGCTTGATTTTCCTCCTGAAACACAATCTACCCCAACCCACCTAAATCCTTTCTTATGCATTTCTCATCTCTCTATTTGGTAGTTTCAATTCCTGAAAGCAAACTATATCCATTTTTTTCATTCTGTTTATAACCCAATCTCTCTTTATTAGGTTACTTACTCCCCCAACACATTCAAACTCCCTACTCTCTGACCTTCCCTCTCCCTCCCTGACTGATTTTCCAGTCTTTATGAGCTAGACCCCATGAATCTTTGGATGTGACAATCTGGTGTACCATTGCCACCTCCAAACAAAATAAGTCAAAGTTGCGTTGCCGATGGTCATCCTCCATAGTAGCCAATTTGGTATTGCTTCATGTGTAGTTTATTTTTTCCCACTGGTTGGTTAAATTCTCACTCTCTCTCTCTGTCCCATGCTCCCCAGACCCTACTTTCCAACCATAAAGCAGGTGGGGTTTCTGTCATGTTATCGACAGCAGTTTTGGTGAATGCATATACTTCAAGAGGATTTCGCCAAAACTACTTTCACCTGCAGTGGAGTTTTCATCTTTCTCCACTGCTGTGTGACCTTGGTGCTGGTATATATAACTTTAGGGAATGTGGAGGGTGTAGGGGCTGCAAAGACAAAAAGTAGCGTTTGAGGTTCAAAGGAATTAGTTTCATTGATGGCACTCGATGGATACGAGTTTACCGAAACTGCTAAGTCAATACATATATATATATATATATATATATATATATATATATATATATATATATATATATATATATATATATATACACTAGATGCTATCTCAGTCTCTTACATGCACATCTTTCTACTTTACTCCTTGCTCTTAGACTTTGGCTGTAGTGAGATAGCTTTTGAAAACATCACTTAGCCAGTATTATACACATTCTTACAATATAATGTTGCTGGTGGTACATAATATTTCATATCTCTATTATTATGAACTGAATTTCTAAAACATGTAACATCCGTAACACAACTATATTTCTGCGTATTGTCAGAGTTCTGATTGAGTACTTGTTTACTCACAAAAGATGTAATTTACTATGTTCATCAAATTGATCACAGCTGCAGTACCCTTAGCTATATAAGTGATATCCTGCCAAAGATATAACATACATCCAGCTTACTAAGCTTCAAGGCACTTTACACACACCCAAACTCTCAGGCTGCTTGAGCTGATTAAATACACGTTTGGGCACAAAGCCCTTTATACCTTTACTGTCACTGAAGAGTACGATCTTCTGAGGCTATTGAACATTGACAGTCAGCTTGTGGTTTCCTTTGCTGGACAGATAAGTTTCCTTAGTGGAAAAAAACCTTTCATTTTCCTTATTTTGTTGATGTTGTATTATTTTCCTCTTCAGGAAAATTATTTTAAAACTGGGAGTGTTGTGTTTTAACTGACTTATTGAGATTGTAATGGACTTTTAAATGGAGTTCTCATTTTTACCATCAGTTTAAAAGTGGTGTAAAGTAACTGAAAAAAAATTGCTGTCGATAAATTGTGCTTATGTTTTTTTATGTTTTTTTTATGGAGCTGGTATAGTGCTTTTGAAGTGCTTTTTACTGTGTTTTGTGCCAAAAAAGGTTTGTGGACTAGTAGTGCTTACCAGCTATTGCTTCTTGCCTTCCCCGGAAAGAGGCACCATTTTTGGCTTGGCCATGGAATAGACTACCAGTCCCAGGGTCAGTCCACAAAAAAAAAAAAATAAATAAATAAGTGAACAACCTTTGCCACCACAGCAGGCTAGAAATTTGCCTCAGCTGCAGGAGGGTGACTCTATTGTAGTAATTTGTTTTACCTCACATAACTCATCCTTTATCCCAGATCCCTCTTATGTAGCAACTACAGTCACTATGGAATGGGGGTTAGCCACATTCTCTGCAACTGTTGGGGTCCCTTCAGTGGTCAAGGGAGAGCCGCTGCTGTTGGTTCTGGGACAGGAAATAGGGAAGGTTTCTCTGTTGTGTCAGAATGCTGTGCCCACCCCTGGGGAAGCTGCTGTTGCCATTAGTAAGGCAGGTGGCATACTTTTTCCTATCAAAAAGAAACAGAAAATCAAACGTATCTATTCCTCCTCACTTTTCTTTGGATAGGAGTACTTTACTGGGTCTGAATCAGTGTTTAATTCAGGCTATTTATTCTTTTTGTAAAGTACTTTCTAGTAAAAGAAAGAGGGAGTCCTCTTTTCCTGAAGAGAATAAAGATTCTGAATCGGACAGGAAGATGCAAGGATGGATATAGTGCTTTTTCCTCAGATTTCTGATTCAGACTCAGGGGAGAGCTCAGTTTCTGATTCTTCCTGTGGGGGTTTCTCTTTCTCTGAGACTATTTCTAAAATGTGCCAGTGTTTTCAGTGAGAAAACGGAGATTTCTTAGTACCTCAGAAAATATTATGAGTTATTAGAGAAGGATTTCCATATCCTACACCCATTCCTCATGTTCTGTCTGTTTTAGAGGATGTTTGGTTTACTGCCTGCAATTTTCCTGATAGTCACCCAGCTGTTCCTAAAAAGACACATTGAATGTATAAAGTTCCTCAGTCTTTGACATTTTTACACTATTCCCAAACCTGTCCTAGTGGCTGTAGTTCTAGTTGATCCCATTGATGCTAACCACCTGGTCAATTCCAATCCTATTATTTTTTATAAAGATGGGAAATTATTGATCTGTGTGAAAAAAAGTGTCCACTTCTGCAACTTTAATTTTTAGAATATTGAATTGTCACACTCATATGTTAAAGTTTGTTCTGACAAATTGTGTAAGCGTGAGTAATGTTTTATCTGCAGTTTCTTCTTGTGAGGAAAAATCTGCTTTAAATAACATTGTTTCTTCTACTGCACAGGTCACTACTCATTGTTTACAGCGTGTCTATGACTCTGTTTTGCATGGCAGCATTCTCAGAAGCTCCGAGATGATGTTAAAAATGAGATTTTACATTCTTCTTTGGATAGCGATTTAGTGTTTGGCCCTTCTGCTGCAGAGGTGATCAAAAAGTGTGAAGAAAGAGGCAAGCTGATCCAGGGAATCTCTAAGATTTCTCAGCCGTCATTTTTCAGATTTTCCAAAGGACTTTCCATCTCTTCATCCAGTATTGGCAAAAAGCTGAATAAACAGTCTCAATGAAATGCAGGTAAACAGACATTTAAGAAGAGATGGAAAAGGAGTTCCAAAAAGAAGTCTTGAATCTCCCAAAACCAAGGACAGTCCATCAAGTTTGAATGACTATTAAAGGGATCTTGTGACTATCTTCCACCCTAGCCCCTATTTTCTTCCAGAAAGTCTAAATCCATGTTCTCTTTGGCAATATATGGTTTCACATAAATAGGATCTGAAAACCATTCATCGAGGTTACAAAGGCAGTCGGAGGAAATTCCTCCTTGCCAGGGGGTCATTACTCATCCTCCATACAGACTCTTTTGTTTCCACCAGTTCTTCATCACATGCTGCCCCAAGGAGTGATAGAACCAGTTCCTCCTTCTCAGGTGGGGAAGGGCTTTTATTCCTGGATGATTCTAGTGTCAAAGGAAGAAACTTCTTGTAGACCAGTTCTGGATATTTCTTTCCTAAACCAGTTTTTGATAGTACCCCGATTCAAAATGATGTCACTTCACAACCTGTTGCTTCTTCTTCCTATTTCAAGTTTCCTGGTAACACTAGACTTCGAGATACTTATCAGCACATACCTATTCATCCAGACTTCAGATGTTTCTTATGTTTTGTGTGTCTGGATCACATTATCAGTTCTCTGGCTTACCCTTTGGACTATCTACTGCACCATGAGTGTTCACGAAATGCCTAGCTCCAGTTTTAGCTGACTGCAGGCTACAGGGTATCCATACCTTCCCATATTTAGAAGACTTGCTTTTCTTTGCAGAGTCTTTTTCAAAGGGTCAATAATATCTTTCTTGGGTGAGAGATCTCTTACACAAGCTGGAATTCTAAGAGAATATTCAAAAGTCTTTCTTGACTCCTTCACACAGAATCGTGCTCCTGGGATGTCAACTAGACACCTCAGTTAAAAGAACTTTTCTTCCACAGGAAAAATAGATCTTTATGTCGATCTGTTTCTATGGTTTTCTATTCAGATTTCAGTCACTACAAGGTAATACTTCAGGATTTTGGGTCTTATGGCATCTATTATACTCACAATACGTCTGGCAAGACTCTACATGAGAAAGATACAGTGGTATCTGAAATCTGTTTGGTCCCAGCATCAACATCAATTATCTGTTCAAATCCCATTGCTGGGGTTTGTCATAAGAGAAATCTTTTGGTGGAGTCAGCAGATATCCTTAAATCCAGGTCTCCCCTTCTCCCTCCCTACTCCAAAGAAGCCAGTCACCACAGACACCTCAAACTTTCTTGGGGAGCAGTTTCAGGAGGGATAAATATGCAAGGGGTGTTGGACATCAAGTCAGATACAAGCACATAAATAACAAGGATATGCTTGCCCTGATCAAAGCACTCAACTCTCTGAACCATCTTTGGTCCCTCTTCAAGTGGTTAAAAACAATACCAGAATCATGTGGTACATCAACAAGCAAGGGGGAAACCAGGCTGTACCTACTTTGCAGACTAGCCATGTTAGCCTGGGATATAGCTACATGGCACAGTTTCACTCTACAGGCATTCTGCATTTTGTTAGAGCAAAACTGTGTGGCAAACAAGCTGAGCAGGATAAGAGCAGACTCTCATAAGTGGAAACTAGATCCAGGGGTCTTCCAAGATCTGATCCATCTGTGCAGAGCTCCTTGAGTAGACATCTTTGCCTTTTGCCTTTTCTCTGAAGAATCAACTGGCAATATTCTTTTCAAGTACTCCATGCAAGAAGGCCTGGAAGACTGAAGCTTATTCCTTTCCTTGGACAGGAATGTTCCGGTATGCTTTTCCACCCTTTCCACTAGTATCCAGGGTACTTCTGAGGATTCAGGTGGAAACCTCCAAGATCATTGTGGTGACTGTCTTCTGGCCCAGGCAACTGTGGTTCTCCCTTCATTTCGAAATGGCCAGGGGCAATTACCACAAACTTTCCCATACACTGGATCTACTCAGAAAAAAAGAGAGGTGTTTGATACATCCTGATGTCAATCAAATTCAGTTTTCTGCATGGATGATAGGGTCTTAATTCCTTTTAGGCACCTGTTTACTGAGGATGTGCAGTAGGATCTAATGGAGGCAACAAAGCATGCTACTAGAAAATCATATATTAGTAAATAGAAAAGGTTTTCTAGTTGGTCCCACCAACATAACCAGCACCCCCTCATGGCTGGTTGTTCTCTGGATCAACAATATTTGTTTGAGTTACCATCCTATTCCCTTTCTTATTCATCTATTCTATCAAGGTTCATTTATCATCCATTTCAACATGTCTGCCCTTCGATTCCCCCTCTTTCAATGCAGTCTCATGTCATGTTTTTGAAATGTGTGTTGTATAAGAGACCTCCAAGAAAACCAGTGGCCCCTCCTTAGGATCTTAATTTTGTGTTTGAGAAGCTAACATTTGCAGGATTTGAGCCAGGTAATCTGGCTGATTTGAGGTTCTTAACATGGAAAATAGTTTTACTGATTGTTCTGACCTTTGTAAGAAGGATATCTGAGTTGCAACCTCCTATGGTGAGTCAACCCTACCTCATTTTCGATAGGGACAGTGTTTCTTTAAGAACTAAGCCTTCTTTTATGCCTGTAGTGGTATTTGAGTTTACTTTAAGCCAAACTATATATCTCCCTGTTTTCTTTCCTGAACCTAAAAATGAGGAAGAAAGGATACTCCATACCTTCAATATCCACAGATAATTCAGGTACTGTTTTGAGAGAACTAATTCTTTCAGATCTTCAGATCAAAATTGTTCATTTTGTGATGGTAAGAAGAAGGGATAATCTGTGTCAAAACAGAATATTTTCAAATAGTTGTCGAATGCTATTACTTTTTGTTATACTCACCATAACAAAACCATTCCAGGCATGGTCAAGGTCCACTCTACCATGGCCTTGGCTTCATCTATGGCATTTTGGAAAGGGTTGGATTCTAGAAGTATTCTAGAAGTTTCTACTTGGTCCTTTTACATTCTTCTGGGGCTCCTGGATTCTTCTCCTTCCTCCTCCCAAATGTAGTCAGCTAAGGTAATCTACCCATATAGCTAAGGCTACTGCAGCAGTGATCAATATCATGAACATAGTACAATTGTGTAAGTACATTTACCATAACAGTAGATGTTTGAATGATTACTGCTGCAGTAGCTGCTCCCTCCCTGCATGTCCCTTGTTTTATACTATGTTTTTTATGCCATGGTGTGGACATTTATTTATTTTTTTATTCCTAGCCTTGTCCTTTCAGGGTTCAGCCTTCATCCCCCTGCTGGCAGGAAAACTCTGAAGGGCTTCACACCCAAACTTGTCTTTTAGTTAGCTCAGCCTGACAGTTTGTGGGTGTTGAAGGTGCCCCGAAACTTTGGAAGCTGTCTGACTGTTATATTCTTTGCAGGATATAACCTATATAGCTAAGGCTACTACAGGAGTATTCATTCAAATATCTACTGGTATAGTCAATTTATTTACACAACTGTACTTTCTAGATTTCAGATATGTTAACTCCAAAAGTAAGTTAAATATGCATTAAACTTAACATAATATTTGTATTCAATCTAAATTTATATTTAAATTAAAATTTAAAGTTGTTTGCATTTAAATTTACACTGAACTTGTTCCAATTTTTTAATTCTTTACTTAAAACTCATACCATGCCTTTCTGATTTATAACAAAGACCAATATAGCAACAGTCCACAGCAAATGTTTATTGACATAAGTCTCTTTCACACCCTATGGAAGACCTATATCATCGCCAACATAATCAAAACACAATTTGCTGATGTGTTCATTCCATTAATATAGCAGTCAAATATTTGTCCATATGGTAAACAACCTTTGGTCATTCACTGGGACAATGTCCAAATTGGGTTTTGTCTCCCTTTCCATTAAAATGGTATACATATCTTACATCAGTATAAATTCTACAGTTCCACTACATTCTCTTCTTCATACCCAAACTCTCTTCATCTCCTACTTCTCCTCTGCCATCACCTCCTCTGCATCATCTCCTTCAGTGTGACATCCTCTTCCCCTCATTCTTTGGCTTCTTGCTATCTCACCTGGTGAACATATATTGAGCAAAACAAAACAAGTCACCTCTGCAAATCCACTGTACCTTGCTGCTACTTGTTTCAGCAGTCTTTAGGAGTGGCTTTTCTTTATACTCCCTTTTATTCCTCTTTCATTTCTCTTCTTTGGCAGGGGTTCCTACCAGATTGCACACTGGTGTCTTTGGTCTCTCCATTTCCTCATCTTTTCCTACAAAAGGGATTGCTGTCTGCCCTCCCTGGTGATAGTGGTGGATCTTTTGCTGTTTTTGTGTCACATACCTCCACACTCCTCCACTTCCTTCTTGTCCCATCTTCTTTGGTGCTTTTTTTCTTCTTCTACTCTAAACTGATCATTCCCACCATGTGTTAGTACCACTCATTGTTTCTATGTAAAACTTAATGGTATCCTTTTTTAGTATGATAGTAATGAGCCCTTCACCACCACTTGATTTTTATGATTGTCAGATAGACCAGTCATTCTACTGTCCCAGTCTGCTTTAACTGCCATAGCACATATCCCACCAGTCCTTTTTTCCATGCTGCCTGTCCCAGCATCCACTCCTTCACCTGTTGACAGTGCATTTTGGTAATTATATGCTGGCCCTTGCATCTGGACTGTCACTCTGTTTCCCCATTTTATTATCCCTATCTACTTGTGGATTCAGTCCTGCACTTTTTTCATTATTTTAGCGACACTGTCCTATATGAATTTCATTATATCTACTCCCACAACTCTTTTTATTACTTCTGTTATACATAAATTGCCCCTTCAGGATCCATTCTTCAAATCATCCATCTTGAAGCTTACTTTGTCTTACTTAGACTCGATTTTCAACAGTTTATATTCATTCCATTTAACCTGGCCCCTGAGTTTCTCCCACTTCATTTCCTGCTCCAGAAGTTTTTGATTTAATCACTCAGTTTCTGTTTTTGCATACCCTAGTATGGCTTCACATTTCCTATATTGACCATAATGACATCCAATTTAATTTAGATAATATTGTACCTATTTTCTTGATTTGCCATTTTGCCACGTTCCTCACCCTACTCCTTCATATTGCACCAAAGAATAGTATTTGTGTTTTATTTTTTACCTTCACTTACACGTAGGCCCCCTTGCACCCTTTTAGTCTTTGAGTATTTTAGGACTCAAACAGTCTGCCCCATCCATTCCATCTCTCCTCATGTGCTGCTAGCCCTTCACTGGGCTTTAGCCATTGGCCTCTTCTTTTATTGGAACAACTATTATTGCTATAAATTGCACTTTCCTTTCAGGTAGCAGTCTTTATTTCTTCACCCTCCACCTCTGGAAATTTCATGCTACTCCCAGATCTTCTACCTGACTTCTCTTCGATTTCTCACCCTTGCACTTTGTTAAATCCTACTGCTCCTCTCCACTGCTCAGAACCCTTCGACAAGTGCTGCAATAATTTGAACATCCCCCACTTCAATTTAGAACTTAATACTCAATGTCTTGCCAACTCACTTCGCTCAAATATCATTTTCAGGGTAAGAGCTGCTGTCTTAAGTGGCCATCGTCATCAGCATCACCATAAAAAGCAGGCTATTTTGCACTTGACCACTACTAACTGATTTATTTTCTGTTGGTAATGCTGAGAAATATTAACAGAAAAAAAACATCTTTTGAGTAATCAGTGCTTCCATTTGTTGCAATTTATGGGTCTATATTAGATAAACAAACGCTTAAATGTTTGAATCTCTAAAGGTCGACCTTTAGAGATCGAACATTTAAGTGTTCGAATATCTTTAAAGTTAAAAAAAATAAAATAAAAGTAAAACAAAAAAACTAAAGGGTGTAAGCAGGGGGGCTAGGCCCCCTGTGCCCCCCACGCCCTCCGCTACTTAAATATACCAACTCCAGGATCCTGCTACAGTGTAGGGAATGAGAAATTTCTTGTTTCCACTCTGCTGTGCACGGAAGTGCGATCTCAGAGTTGGTATATTTAAGTAGGGGGGGTGCAGGGGGGCTTGCCCCCCCTGCTAAAATACTTTCAGTTTACCTTTTTTTTTTTATTCTATTACATTTTCGAAAACTTAAATGCTCAATCTCTAAAGGTCGACCTTTAGAGATTCGAACATTTAAGCGTTCGTCACGTCAATGTAATATAGACCCCAATTTACTTATATCTCTGCATACTGTGGAAAAGATGGCACATCACGATAGTACTCTACATAATGTGTAAGACATACCCTTGATATTAACAGTGCCCATAACAAATAGTATAGGGTATTAACATGATTACTTTCTGTATTTTTACTGTACAGTACAGTCATTCAGAGTACCTGGAAATTGTGTGTGTGTGTGTGTGTGTGTGTGTGTGTGTGTGTGTGTGTGTGTGTGTGTGTGTGTGTGTGTGTGTGTGTGGCAGGGGGGGTGTCCTCATAAAAATACTGCTATGAGAGTCATGTGATCATGCTTTACACAGCCCTGAACAAAGACAAAACAGCTATACTGCCTCGAGTATGACCTAACCAGCTGACCTCTGTAGTTCTGAAATGCAGATTTTTTTTCCACTTCAAAAAAATTCAGGTTGTTCCTGGTATTCATTTCATAGGTAGTTACTATGCATGTAGTCCAGGAAACTATTAAGGAGCCTTGCTCAAACTACTAATTGCCCCAAGGCACAGTCTGATTAAGTGACTTGCTCTAGGTCACACTGTAGGTAAATGAAAGTTTAAAGATTCAAATACTGTACCAGTGACACAGGAAGCAATTTGTTAATAAGTCAAAGCTTTAGTTCTCTGCACTAACTGCCACGCTTTTTGAATTTGCATTTATTTACCTAAGTTCAGCTATAATGAAGGGTCTCAGCCATAAAAGGAATTATCAAACTAAATTTGCAGCGAGGCTGAGATAGCTTGAAATCATTGTCTCTACAGAGGTGGACTCATGCTTTCTTTATAATCATATCAGATGGAAAGTGGAACAAGGAAGTCCACATCCCTTCCTCTTCTTGATTGTTGCAATAATATACCTTACAACATGACACAGCTTACAGTAAATTTGAGTGAGATGTATGCAAAAACTTATGGAACTCATCACTTTACTAAGTGCAATCTGGTACAGATATTAAAAAAGAATGAAATAAAATAAATTGCTTCCCTTTCTCACAGAGGAAATAGCTGATTATACTCTTGAAGCTATCAAAAAATATCCAAGAACAGATGGAATGTAATTCTTCTCATAAATTACACTGAATGTCAAAATTTAATAGCTATTTCAAAAGTTTATACATTGTAAAACAGCTCTTCTGTATAATCCTCTTACTTGGTTTAGGAAAGCAGCCATCTGTCATCAAAGCAAAATGAAGACAAATGAACTGGTATCTTTTATCCACATTTATGTACTATAATATACTAAGCAATGTCCAATCATACGTTCATAGAAAATTAAGGCTAACAGCTGCATTATAACACTGTTACAGTTATTAATACCAAGTGCTATACTGTGACAATGTATAGGAATTCACACTATTTCCATCCTGCAGAAAGTATTGTTTCATGCAATCTGTTTGTTTGTTTGTGTCTTTCGGCTTTTCCCTGTTAGGTTCATAGGTTCATAGGTAGGTACTAGGCTATCTGCCCGAGGGCATTTATAAGCCTAGCCAGAGTGTGTCTGCTTTTGCCACCCTATTGATTAATTAACTGAGCCTCTGTCAAGCAGAGCCAATGAAGTGATCCCAGGGGTGTATTTTCTGTTACCCATCCACTCGTCAAGGTTTCTCTTGAGTGTTAGTGAGGGGCTCTGCCTAATGTAGTTAGGAATTTTGTTCCAAAGCATGGGGAGTCTCTGTGACAGGAATCTATCCCTCCAGCATATTCTGTTTATTGTTGTGGCAAGGTTTAGCTCACTAGAGCGCGTGGCTCGCAGTGACTTGGATTTCTTTAGGTGGAGCATGTCCATCAATTCTGAGTTGGACATGACTTTGTAAGTCAGGCAGTGATCACCTCTGAGTAAGCGATATGCCACTGAGTACAGCCGGAGTTTTTTTCAGTTGGGCTGCATAGGACATATGTTTGAGGCCAGTAATCTTCATGGTGATGTGCTTTTGTGGTCTTTCCAGCTGTTGGAAGTGTCTTGTGAGGTACATCCCAAATGGGGCATTGTACTCTGATGGGTCTGATGAGTGATGAGTAGAGGGGCACTATAACTTCTTTATTTCTAGATGCGAACCCCTTAGTAATTAGATGGGCCACATAGGATTTCCTAACTACTTTGGCAATATGATTGTCAAAGGAGAGATTACGATCTACCTGGGTCCCTAGATCTCTTATTACCTCTTCTGTATTAAGGGGGCTGCCGCCTATGTGGTAATTCGTGGGTGTTTTGTTTTTCCCAAACGGGATGACTATGCATTTTTTGGCATTTAGCTTGAGGCCATGACTTTGACACCAGGTGTCTGTCTCAGTAAGGCCTTTTTGAAGAATGTCAGAGTCAGCCGGAGAGTCAATTATGTGCGATACCACTTGTGACTGGTTTAGAGTCGGACCTGGAGCCCACTATTCTTACCGTGTGAGTTCTGTCTGTAAGCCAGTTGGCAACCCATCGTGTGACGTAGGGGTTTATGTTCAGGCTGGTGAGTTTTTCTATAATACCCTAGTGAGGAATGATGTCTAACACCTTGGCGAGATCAAGGTAAGCTGTGTGAACCACCTTTCCCTCATCTATGGCCTTGGTGACTGTCTTAAAGAAGTCAACCAGGTTTCATAGGCATGATCTGCCCTTAACAAAGCCGAACTGGGTCGGGTCAAGTGTTTGGAGGTTCCCAATGTCTTTGTTAATGAGTTCCATGATGATGTGCTCCATAGCCTTGCAGACCAGGCTAGTCAGGCTTATGGGGCATTAGTTACCAGGGTCAGTTGTGGCCCCTCCTTTGTGGAGCGGAATAACCATTGCTGTGCACCATTCTTTGGGCGCGTAGCCTGTGGAGAGGCTGAGGTTGAACAGTGTGTTTAGGTGGGGGGGTTAGTTTGTTCTGTAGTTCGTGCAAGACACAGCTTGGGACACCATCTGACCCCATTGATGCTGTGTTTTTAGCTTTTGAAAGGGCTGTTTTCACCTGTGCTTCTGTGATTTCTGGGACACTACACTTTTCTGGTATTGTTGTGGGCCCTTTTGAAGGTGAGAGGGAGGTGAAGTTTGCACTGAATCTATCTGCCAGGATGTTGGCAATATCAGTAGGTTCAGTATATTTTGTGCTATTTTGCACTAGCTCAGAGCATATCTGTGAGTTGCCACTTAGATTCTTGACATAGCTAAAGAAGGCTTTGTGGTCATCTTTCGAATCCTTGGCTATTTTTCTTTTGTAGTTAGCCTTGGATGATTTTATGAGGGACCTTAGTTTCTTACTGATCCTGATCAGGGATGTCTTTCCTTCTTGGGATTTGCTTTTGCCCTGAACTAGTTTCCTCCTTTTGTTGTACAACCTGTTTATGGCAGGGGTTCACCAGACTGGTTTCCTTCTCTTAGGGGAGTGAGTCTTGGTTTTGCTAGGGATGGCATGATCCATACATCCTTGTAGGTGCTCAGAGTGCAATTGCAAAGGATTCTGCATCTTGCGCAGTGTTTTCCTTTAGCGTGGGGGCTGTGAAACTTGCCACCTCTGCCTTAAGTAAGGTGAAGTTTGCTTTAGAAAAGTTTTTCACTGTGGTTTCCTTGGTTGGGGGTGGTGGGGGGTTGTGGACATCCAGAGTGATTAGTTTATGGTCTGATCTAACCAGTGACTGGTTGACCTCTGGTACGTATGACCTGTCGCCCATGTTGGTGATGACCAGGTCCAATATGTTGTTGCCTCTGGTAGGGTAGTTTACCAGCTGATCCAGGGCATTTGAGTTGATAAATTCCAGGAAGCACTGAACCTGGGAGTTTGTACTAAAGTAGTTTTCCCAGTTAATGGTAGGGTAATTGAAATCGCCCCATATCAGGGGGTCACCACAGCGGAACTCCGGTCCGCTAATGATTGGCAGTAGATTTTTATGTGCTGGCTTGCCGGGCCTAACACACAATAAAAACAACTGCACCTTATGCATTCTGAATAAAGGAAAATGTGTGTTTGTATGTGCCACTAAGTATGTATGTGTTTGTCTGTTGTCTGTATTTCTGTCTCTGTGTATATCTGTATGTGCATGTGTGTAAACATGTCTGCATATGTTCATGTGTTTATAAGCAAAAGCCTGACTTGCAGTCTGAGCAATAACAGCACACAGCTTTATTTCAAATAAAATTCCGGCTGATGCCATGCTGCATAGCAAAACTATAGCCAGAGCTGTTACATGGAAACAGTATCAACATTGTCACTTTGGAAAGTTTTTAGTTTGAAATCATTGAGTTTATTTAAACACTTCTTGTTTCTGTTCTGGGATACATCTAGCCCTCACATAACCTTTATTGTACAAATGAAAGCCAATCAGTGAGACTAAAATTGAATATTATTTAATGTTTTGACATATTTTCTGGCTACGTTTGTGTCATACAATAAAAAAAAACACTAGTCAGTGGAAGATCTGAGTGCTTGTATTATGATTCAGTTTTCTTTTCACTCTTATTTGAAGTTTTGTAACTCGGGCTAATGATATTTTACATAGCCAAAGGCTGTGTTTTCTGATCGGCTCCTCACCCCACTGATGTGATTATATTCATAGGGATGTGTACACTGCTGCAGTCAAATGGTTGCCTCAGGCAAAATGCATATTATATAAGGCATGCAAAGAAGCAAGGAGAGCAAAAGCAGCAGCAGCTATATGAAATGGTGAGGTAATTTTAGAACCACATTAAAGAGTAAGCAACTATTTGAAGCATTTTTGTAATTTAAGTTTGAGGAACCTATACAGTTCTGCATACTAAATATTCTGATTCTCAGTGTTCTATTTTAACAAAGGACTATAAGACATCATTACTTGGGTGCTAAGTAAAATTTAAGAGGAATTAAAATATCATTGTTATTATAAGTAAAGAAACACCATCTTAAAGAATAGATACCATTACTGAGTGGGGAAAAAAGCAGCTGTGATTCCAGTAGAATGGTTTTAAATTATACCACTGCTTAATTCACCTCAGAGGTACGTTAATGAGAAATAATTAACTTAACTCTTACAAATTGCATAGGCTACCCCTGGTCAGAGGGGAAGAGCCCTGAATGTTCTTTTATGATCCACATTTCAAAAGCAGGCCAGAGCAGTGAAACAGCCAGCCAGAGTGAGGTGGGAGTGAGCATTCAAGTTCGACTCATGAATCCTGGGTGCAGTAATGTGTCTAGGCCTTGCTGTATGAGTGCCACATTCTTAGTACAGTTCAGCAGTGCCTCTTACATCAGTGACATCTTTGCAGATCGGGTTCCTATTAGAATGCTGAAAATGCATTTTGTCGAATGCGTTTTCGTCGACACATGTAGGGCAAACAGGCAAAACAGCGAAGCAGCTGTTTAGCGAATTCTTTCCCTGGGAAAGAAGTTGCTTGACCGCTTCGTTGCTTTGCCTGTTCTGAAGTGTAGTGTGGTCCCTTGTCTGGTATAGCTCCCGAGCGTGATTGTGCAACAGTTACTGACCTTAGCGTTAGGGTGCAGGTTAAGGTAAGTGCATATGTATGAAAGTGTTTACTGTTTTTTATTTTGCGTTAGATGCATGGTTGAGTTACGTGTGTATGTGTTTTCAGCTGTTTTCTTTTGTTTTGGGGGGTAGGATTAGGGTTAAGTTAAGTGTGTATGTGTTTGGAACTGTTTATATAAATGTGCGCGAGTTACTGACCTTAGGGTTAGGGTACAGGTTAAGGTAAATGCATATGTTTTAAAATGTTTACTGTTTTTTTTTTTCGTTAGATGTATGGTTAGGTTATGTGCATATGTGTATTTAGTTGTTTACTGATTTTTGGGGGGTATAATTAGGGTTAGGGTATGTGTGTATCTGTTTGAAAGTGTTTAATGTTTTTTTTGGGGGGGGGGTTGGAATAGCAATTTCTTTCCCTAGGAAAGAAATCGCTATTTTGTGGTTTCTACATTTTCAGCTTTCGCTGAATATGTGTCGATGAAACACCGTTCGCTGTTTTCAGTGTTCGGTGTTTTGATATGAACCCGGCAGATCTATCAAATAATGCAATACACAGCCAATAAGCTGTAGGTATTCAAACATGTAACCACCCCAGGCAGTGTAGGCCCTACTTCAGCAATCCAGCTGTGATGATAGGAGGTACTGCCAGCCATGCCAGGAGTAGTAGGGCAGTGGAGGTGTAACATATGCCAGCACAGCTAGCTGGAATTTAGTAAAGAATTATACATCATTTGTGTATCAAACTGATTTGTACAGATTCTTGTGTTTAAAAATGTACTTGTAAAGATGCTTGTGTTAAAATGTATCAACAGTGTACCCGGCTGGAAAGAAAATAAATCTACATGTATTATTGTAACTGAATTAAATGTATATGTTTTAACACTGGATATTGGAAGGGAAGACATTAATCACAATCCAGCTGCAGCAAACTTTGAAAAATAGTTGAAATTAAATTACTTCATGTGTTAAGCCATAAAGATGTTATTCCACAGTTTTGAATGGAGCCAGGGATGCAATGTCTGTGGTAGAGAATAGTTTGTAGCTCCTGTAGGAAGATGGGAATGGTTTTATTGTTTTACGGCTTACAGATGTTTTAATAAAACTTGGCTAAAGGTTTCCTGTGTATTGTAGCACATTAGTGCTAAACCCTGGCAGTTTCTAGATTTGGGGGAAAACAGTCAGATGACCATATGTGTGTGACGTCATTCTGTAAGCAAGAAATAATATTTAGATATTAGTAAGAGATTGCCCTCTGTATTCTGTTTTCTGTATTCTTTCTTGGATCCGACAACAAAGACCACTCACCCACATCATCATGCCTTGCTCTAGTCAATAAGCAGGAGCAGTAATTTTCTAGATCAGTCAGGAAAATATAGTGAGAATAGTTAAGTATTGTTTTTCTAAACCTGTGTGGCTATTTCCAGCTGTGCTATTTTCAATATTTCCTGTGTCCGAAACTCTGGTGTTTACTGTAAATAGATGTTTAGTATTTTCTTGTTCTTTTATTATTTATTATTAAACTTTTCATTGTGGCTAGACCTTTTTAGAAAATATTAAAGCTTTGAGTGTATTTGCATATATTTATTTGGTGATAAATGTGACCAGTCCTGAAGCCTGGGTGTTTGGTCAGCATTACAATTTGTATTAACATTAATTTTACTTAGTATAATTTGGTACCCCTGCAAGAGCCTTAGGTAGCTGGCTTTGTAGTGCCTGGTGGCAATGATAACTACCTTATAGTCTGGGCAGAAGGGGGCATAGCTAGTAAACCTGTACCAGCCTTTGCCAGGTGTATGTGTGTGTGTGTGTGTGTGTGTGTGTGTGTGTGTGTGTGTGTGTGTGTGTGTGTGTGTGTGTGAATCAAATTTCAAAGCATATGTCAGATAATTGGAGCAGGGACACAGAGCACTGGTTTCAGAGAAAGTAGTGGAGGACTTGGCTTGGGCACTTGGCTGAGGACTTAACTCTGCAGCTCTACCAGTGGGGAGTCTTACTGGGGACCTGGAGTGAGACAGATAGAGAAACCCAGACGCTGGGCTGAGTGTGTTCCCTGTGTGCTCTTAAGGGAAATTGGGCTTGATGCAGAGAGGTCGTTATCTGAAAATACTGAGTGTATCCATTTGTATTCAAAGTGAACGTCCCTCTCCAGTGTCAGTGGTGAGGATTGAGGCTCCTTGATTACCGGCCCAGAGTGGGGGGGGGTGTTACACCAGTTACAATAGGATGGAGAGGCAGACCAACAAAAATTACTAGGCCTGCAGCATGATGGCCTTTCTGTGGACTTACTGTTGTTCCTAATACTAGCTCATAAGTTAATAGACTCTGAGACTGCTAGGAGGAATTTTCCCCACTGAACCAATGAGACTGCAAATCACCTCATGCCACATATGCAGTAAATGTGATATCAGCATTATTTATTTACTGACTTTTGATTACCGAGAAAGTCTGACTGGGTAGAAGCCCATTTTCAGTGGAGGCCTGGGGGAAAAAAATCTCCAAATTATTGCAAAACATTTAAGAACAATAATTTTCCAATCTTCAAAAATAAAACAAAAACATCTGCAGTTTAAATAATTATAACAAATTAAACATAAAAACATTGGTTAATAATCTGTACAAGTTATATGACAATCATTTAATATTTAGAGAAATGTTAAACGTTAGTCTAATACAAAGAGGAATTGCAATATGAAGTGAGGGAAAAACAGGCTTATGGTATATTTAGAGAGAAGGTCAGGGAAGAGAATGTGATAGAAGTAAGGAAGTAAATGAAGAAGGGAGAGTAAGGAGGTATAAGGAATGAAAATGTACTTGTTCATATTTAGGGATATAGTTTATCCTATTTTTGAGCAAGAACAAATCCAGATTTTAGCTAGGAAGTCTTTCAGAGTGTTTTTTAAAGATGGGAGGGAGGGTATTGACTTGATGAATACAGGCAAGGAGTTCCAGGCCTTAGCAACCTTGTAGAAGTACAGACAATGCAAAGCAGATTTGATAGGTTTGTAGAAAGACAGGAGTTTTTGCTCACTGGATCACAATGACTGACTGGGAACCTAGTTGTGTAGAATGTTTTTTAGTGCTGGACAGGCAGATGGATGCTGGATAATTTTATAGGAGGTAAGAAGCTGTGTATATGTTAGTTGATGAGGCAAATCCAACCAATTTAGGCTTTTTAGTGCTATATAGTGGTGGATTCTGAAAGGGGTATTTCCTGTAAATTTAGCAACTTTGTTATAGCATTGCTCAAGTTTTAATTTTTGTGAATCCTGGAGGCTAATAAGACTGGGAGAACCATAAAGAAGTATGGGAGGGAGATAAGTAGTGGCAAGTGTAGTTTTAGTTGCATCCGTGAGAAAGTTTTTGGTTCTGTAAAGCATCCCCAGTTTTTGATGAGTTTTTCTTATGTAATTTCTATATACAAGTTGAATGTAAGATTATCATCCACTGTCACCCCTAATAATTTGCTATGAGAAGTGACTTCAATGGCTGTATTATCAAGAATAAATTTTGTTTTCTCATGAGAAAGGCATTTGGGGAAAAAGTAGTAGTTTGCACTTTTATGGTATTGAGCATGAGTTGTGAGTTATGAAGCCATGTTTCGGTGACTGTTAAAGCTTTCTGAGTAATTTTAGGAGGTGTACCATGTTGTCAGATGTGCAAATGAGAGTGGTATCATCTGTGTATTGTATTAGTGTGGCGTGTTGTGAGGATGTATAGAGGGCATTGGTGAAAATGTTAAAGAGGAAGGGAACATTGATAGGATAGGAGGTAAGGAGAGAGTGAGTTGTGCCATTTTACTGATTGATACCTATTGCACAGGTAGCTTTTGAACTGCAAAAGGGTGGACTGATAGACACCTAGTGAGGACATTTCAAGTTGAAGTTTGCTGTGGTAAACTGTGTCAAAAGCTTTAGAGAAGTCTAGAAATAAGGAAGAAAGTAGTTTGTTATTACCTCTATCTTGCATTAGCATTTTGCTCTTTTTGGATAGCCAAATTGGATTATTTGTTAGTCTCTTCTTTCTAAGAGGTACAAGGCTATTTAGGATATTTGGAAAAGTTGTATTGAATTGATTTACAGCGTTGCCTAAATGGAGGATTTTTAGGAAGTTCCAGTTAATAGATGATAGTATAATAATGAACATTTCTGGGTTAAACTTGGAAAGGCCGCATATTGTTTTATACTGTAAATATGCTATTTAACTGGATGTGTGAGATGCATGAGGTGTTTAGCCATATAGACTGGGATATGATCACTGAGAGAGTCTGACATTGTACCTGTGGTGAATTATTTGCTAGGGTCCAATACTAGGATCCAGTCTAATAGGGTCTAGGTATAATGTGTGGGGTCATTAATTAGTTGTGAGAAGTATTAATGCTTAATACTTCTGCCTCCTCCAGCACAAACACCAGAACAACCCAAAAAAATTCTGGGCAGGTTTTAACAACCTCCTGCACCCAGGTAAAACTACTACCCCAACCCCCGAGATACTTATTGAGAAAGGGCAGGAAGAAGTAGCCAATACCTTTAACTCCTTCTTCACCGAGACAATCCAAACTCTAGCCAGTCAACTAACCTCCTCTCCCCCATCGGCCACAAAACCCCGTGATGATGCCCCTACCCCTTTCGCTTTAAAGCCAGTCTCTTCCTCTTACATACGTACCCTCTTAAAAAAGCTCAAACCAACCACCCTTGCGGCTGATCACCTCCCAGCGGAATTCTTACAAACTGCGTCTGATGTAATCGCCTACCCTATATCAATCCTTATCAATAGAACCATAACTGAAGCCAGCATCCCCTCTATTTGGAAGATTTCTTACATCATTCTGCTTCACAAAGGAGGTAACTCCACAGAAATATCAAACTATAGACCAATAGCTATATTGTCCCCAATAGCGAAAATTATGGAAAGATGCATCCACAAACAACTTCTTCACTACCTAACCTGTAATCATCTCCTGTCCAACTCCCAGCACGGCTTTCGCCCCCACCACAGTACAACCACTGCCCTCCTTTCCTTTGTCGACTCCATTAATAACAATCGTAATAACAAGCTAATATCCTCCGCCCTCTTTCTTGACCTATCAAAAGCATTCGATATGGTCAATCACCAGCTCCTTCTTAACAACCTTGCAACCCTACATCTGGACACCCCAGCACTAACCTGGTTCCAGGCTTACCTCACTGGTAGGCAACAAGCTGTCCGGTGGCAAAACAGACTATCAGGCCTGCTCCCCAATACCATAGGCGTTCCTCAGGGCTCAATTTTGGGTCCACTTCTGTTTTCCATCTTCATAAATGACCTACACTCAGTCATCCCTAAATCCACCTACATCCAATATGCCGACGATTCCACCTTGATCTGCTCAGATGTCTCCCTCTTGAATCTCCAAACCACCACTCAACTCTGTTTTTCTCTAGTAGAAAAATGGTTCACCGACCTGAAACTCCTACTCAATCCAACTAAAACCAAATTACTACTATTTTTTCCCAACGTCTTCTCAACCCTAGGAAAAGAACTCCCAAATAATAACAATACAACCTTCCATGTTAAATCCAACAACGGGACTATCATAACCCCTGTCACCAGTACCAAATTACTAGGTGTAACTATTGATCATAAGCTAAAATTTGATATACACATTACGCAAACTGTAAAATCTGTTAACAAAAAACTTGGATCCATGTACAGAATAAAAAACTATCTAACTCCTACTGCCAAATTAACTATTGCCCGCACACATCTCCTCTCCACCCTCCTCTATGCCTCCCCAGTCCTTTCTTTCCTCAATAAACGTGAACTCAACATGCTCTCTATTGCCTACAACCACATTGCTAGATTTATAACTGGTTCCCCATATCGCACTCACCATTGTCTTAACCTGAGGAAACTTGGCTGGTTGGAACTCCCCAACCTTCTCAAACTTAACCAACTCACTGAAGCTTGTAAAATAATGAACCAACCAGATAGAACCCCCTCACTGTCTAGCATTCTGACCCCATACACTAACCTTAATAGTCTTCGATCATCCAACAGCACTCAGATCCTAACCATCAAAGCTAAGAACTCAGGTGGCGATGCCCTCTTTGCCAACTCCATTGGCAAGCCGTGGAACTCCCTGCCAAACTACCTTAGAATTACAACCTCACACAATCAGTTCAAAAACAACCTGAAAGAATATCTCAAGACACAATGGCTATGCCCATGTCCTGAACCTGACTAAATACATATCTCAAATCCTTCTAATCCCATATCTCCTTAGTCCTTGTTTCCCTATGTAGATGTTTAAAATCTATCAACCAAATTGTAAACGTGTTTATTTCTTGTATTAGTCAATATACTATTAGTATATAAGAAATCTCTGCTGTGTATAACCTGCTGATTGTTCTGTTGTCTTATTTAACATCTATGAAAATTTTCTCTCTTGTATTTGTAACATGTACCCTCTTTTTTTTTAACTTGTATTTTTGACTTGTATTAACCATTATGTTGGAGCTTTTCTCCTCGGGCCTCTACTGAAAAAGGATATGTATCCAGCTAGACTAGCCCGGTTAACAAATGTAAAATAAATAATAAAATAAATATAAGTTCATGCTATATGTAGAGAAGTTACAGTTTATGTCCAGCTAATTGGCATTCACATCACCTAATAGTATTTTTCTTGTGGAAATGTTATGGATATTCAATGTTGGATATCTTCCAGTATAGCTGTAATGTCGCCAGGAGGGACATAAAGGGCAATAATACATATATGTTTATAATATGTTTATCTCTGGTTCCTGTTTGCATATGTTTTTATAGTTTTTCTGCACATGATCTGGCTTTATATAAAATCTTGAATAATTTCTTCCTGGTATTTTCTACAGTACCTATTTTTACTTCATATAGACAATCTTTTTAGAAACAAATCAATAAAAATTGTGGATAACTGCAGCTAAAGCATTTACAACCTTAAGCAAGCAAAGTAATCAGGTCATCAATTCCAGCTGAAAGGCCATAAAATGTTTTTAGATGTAGATATAAATTGCTTTCTTTGGTGAATAGCTTTTGCTGTGGTTTAAAGTCACCATATAATAGACTACAAAGTTAGTGTCATTTAGGTGTGAATTGTCGATCACACAGAACCAGCTTTCCACATTATCCAGAACTTGAGTTTAAATAAAAACAATTTCATTAACAACATATTTAGAACATTGCAACTAACAAAATCAAAAGTGGTTACAAAGAAGATTTCACTCTTACCAAAAATATAAAAAGCAGGAACTCTCATGTCTCCATTATTATTGAATGGACAATTTGCTTCTGATGTTATCTTATTGGGTATAAAATTCTTTGTGGGCTAAAGAAACAGTGGTGAGAAAACAAAATTATGTCAGCCTGGAAGCCTCAGTTAATCTTTTTTTGGGTAACACAAATATGAAGAAAAAATACTACTTGCCAGGTATAGTGCTACTACAGAAAATAAGAATATAGGATAAAAACATACCTTTTTGGGGGTCAGTGGTCTTGTAAGAGGTTTGGCGTGATATTTTGAGTTATACAAGCAAAAGAGGACAGTAAGAGCCTAAACACTCTTGACTTTTATTAATCATATTCCCTGTTAGAACTTCTGGTTATATTGTGCAAGGTTGATACAGAATTGGTTGTAAAATAGAAGATGTGGAATTAAACTTATAAGAAAAATACAAGTTAGAAAAGTATAAAAAAAGACATACCTCAGAGGTCACTATTTGGAACTTATTCTGTGTAGTTTGTACTAGCTAAATATATGGACAGGTACAGCAAAATAAATATACTGATACGATTAAGATAGCAAAGATTATCAGAGATGAAAGGGCAAAACGAGGACCTGAAAAAGCATTATAAAAAGGTTTAAGTAATATGACTAACTACTGACTAAAGTTTGTATGGAAACATAGGGAAGAGGGTCATATGCAGCAGAAAAGAAATTAATAAAAGGTTTAAATACAACATAGAAACACATTTTAGCATTCAGGAAGAAAAGAAATGGTCTCTCCCTTTTTAATTTCTCCAAATCTTTTGGGTTTCTAATATCATGACCCCATTCCTAAGTCAAAGTACGATTAAAGGTCATGAAATTAGTATTGTTTCAGTCTTTGATGTTAGCCAAAAGTGCTCTTTGTAGCACTTGCAATGTGCCCAGTAATGACTCCTTCTCCAATTCGTATGGGGTTACATGGATTGGTAACATATTTAAATACGATTGTAGATTCTTTTTTATAAGGCCTGTTACTCCTACTACTATTGGAACTGTCTGGGTATCTTTCTTCCATATTGCGCTCATTTCTGCCTGCAGATCCTGATATTTTATAGCTTTGTGTCTCTCTGTAAGCAACACACTGTAGTGACTGGGTGTGGTGATTTCAATGATCAATGCTACTTTTGTCTTCTTTTCATGAACCACCATATCCAGTTTTCTAGCATATATCTTTTGAACTGTTGGTAATGGGTGATCCCATGTGATATAAACTTCATAATTTTCTATGATGCTTTGTGGCTCATGTTTCCAGTGTTTTTCAGCCACTTCAGTACCATAATGTTTGCACAATCCCCAGTGCAACAGTCTTGCCACATTATTATGCCTTTCAGTATACAGTATAAGCCTTGTGCTGTGGCTTAAGGTTGCACAATACAGCTGAATATGCAAACCAGCCACTGTATAACATCACAAAAAATAAAAAATGTCAATGACAGCACAAATCAGGCATGAAGTGCAGCAACAAGTGCTGGAGGCTGTAACATTGCTTAATGCAGTATAATATATGACACTGTGTGGAAATTTGTGATGGTATTAAGGCAGCTCTCCACATTTAAGATGAGAAGCAAAAAGTGAGAAAGAAGCAAGTGATTAGCATACTTGCCATGTCTAGGTAAGTTATTAATATTTTCAGTAAAGTACCACCAATGTATAGCAAGACGTTGTCCCGTTCGATTCTCAGCTAGAGCGTCTTCTGTGTGGAGGCATACGTGAATGGGGCATGCCTTCATTGAAGGTTGTGCTTCAGGGCTGGTAACCCGGTACGTAAAAATCCACTACCAATCATTAGTGGACCGGAGTTTTGCTGTGGCGACCCCTAACCGGGAAAAGCCGAAAGACACAAACAAACAAACAAACCACCAATGTATGCTAACATTAACAAATCATACCTAAATATAATAAATCGCTAAGAAATATGATGAAGTGCAAATGTAACTATAGTTCAGGGACCAGCACACAAACCAGAATAGTAAACAGAATGAAAAGCAGTAAGTGGGAGGTCAGTAAAGGACCACAGATACATTGAAAACTGTATAGCATATTGTGATGCTTACAAGTGTCACAGGATGACATATAGGTTATATGCTGCCATGGAAAGGATACTTGTAAGTTCTGAGATATGTATGAATGCAAAGAATATGGGGTATATAGGGGGTATTCTGTACTGCATCTCTGGCAGCTTACTCCTTTCCCCAGTACCAGCTCATGATAGCCCCTGACAGTCCCAAGAGGCATTTCTCTACCAGACAAAGGTGACATCACCTTACCCCATGCCACACATGGAAACATTTTCATTCAACCATTGTATATGTTTCTGCAGTGTTTCTGTACACCATCTGGCTTTATGTGAAATTGTGAATTATTTTCTGCTGCTATTTTCTTTGTCATGCATTTTACATCACATAGACAATCTTCAAACTTCACTTTCTGAACTGTAAGGTCCCTGAAAGAACACTGATAGCTCCTCTGCCTATTCCTGGAACATTATTTTGATATCTTCTGCAATCCTCCCTGTAACAGAAGGGAAATACTGCCAACCCAGCTATCTGGAATTTTGTAAATAATTCTATGAGATTTGTGAATATTACTATGATTTATATAGAATTGTAACAAAAGGAAGCATTGCCAGCCCAGCTATCAGGAATTTTGTAAATAATTTTACATCATTTGTGAATATTGATATGATTCTTACAAAAGTGTATGTAAAGGTATAAAGTGCTAAGCTAAAATGTAACCACAGCATGTCTTTCTGGCTTAGAATAGAAATGTATATAAACTATTATACTTGTGTAAATGTATATATTTTTAACAGTGGCAACTGGGACATAAAAGGTTAACTTACAAAACTTCAAGAAAATAAGTTGAAATTAAATTGATTTACTATTGTACTATACAAGTTATCTTTCAATTTCAGTCAACAGGAGATAGGGTGCCTATAGCAGGGGACTCTCTGTGTTGTTTTGTAAGTGTTTTATTGTTTTATGTTCTCTAGCAAGTGCAAACATCTGAAGGCTATGTATTTTCACAGAGAGCTGCTAAATTCTGTTAGTTTCTGACAAAAGGGGTCTAGTGGAAACTGAAGTCAGGTGACAATAAGTGATGTCATCCAAGCTAACCCAGCAGTAATATTTGATAATAATTTAAGAACCATCTCAGAGAGAGACTGTGCATTTTGTACTTTGTCTTTGACCTAACAAGAACATTCATTCATCACCACCTTCTGCACTTGCCTTGCTGTAAGTAAGTTTTTAGGGCATAGTAACGCTTTTAGATTCAGATAGGAATATAGTAAAGTATAGCTTAGATGTTTTCTGTATTTATTTGAGACTGTCCTGCAATGTTGTTTTAAATATTTCCTGTGATTTTGAACTCTGAAGTTACTGTGTTGAGTTCCTGAGTATTGTCTTGTTTTTTTATTACTTATAATTAAATATATTTAAACCTATCTTTGTGGCTGATATTTGTGAAACATATTTAAACTCTTACACTACTTACATATCTATTTGGTGACACTGTACAGGCCACTCCTAAATAGCATTGCTTTTGGTTAGACTACTATTTGGATAATAGTAACATTGCACAGTAGGATTGGATACCCTTTGTTAAGGGCCTAGAGTAGCTGATAAGAGTTGGCTGCTGGCAGCTGGAACTACCTTATAGTCTGGGCAGAAGGGGGCATAGCTAGTAAACCTGTGCCAGCTTTCCCCAGATGTGTGTGTGTGTGTGTGTGTGTGTGTGTGTGTGTGTGTGTGTGTGTGTGTGTGTGCACGTGCGCCTGTGTGTGTGTGTGTGTGTGTGTGTGTGTGTGTGTGTGTGTGTGTGTGTGTGTGTGTGTGTGTGTGTGTGTGTGTGTGTGTGTGTGTGCTTGTATATAAATCAAATCGCAAAGTGTGTGTGTGTGTGTGTGTGTGTGTGTGTTGCAGCTACTTGGGCAGGGACACAAAGCACTGGTTGGACAGATATGGTGCTGGAGGTTTTGGCCACTCAGCTGAAATCTCAACCCTATAGCTGTGCCAGTGGGGAGTCTTACTGGCGATCTGGAGAAAGAGGGAAAAACCAGCCCCAGACTGACTGTGGTCTCTTTGTGCTCTTAAGGGAAATTGCACTTTACTATGTGTGTACCGTCATCCTCACAGTGTGTACATCCCACACTGTTGCCAATGGTGAGGATTGAGGCTCCCAATCACATGTTGGCTGCCTTGGCCATTCTTCCAAAAAGCAAATTAAATATGTGTTCTTGACCCTGTTGCTACTTTATATCTGTGTTTGAAAGGGTTACTATTCACAATTTTAGTAAGTATGTTGATTTTTGTTTTCATCTTAACACTGCCTGCTTAATTTCATAGATATTATAGCTTCTTTTCAGCCTTTGTACTGTAGCCTGGCCTGCTCTTGGACTTTGCAGACGAAACCACCCTTTCTCCATGTATCCCTTTCTCGGAATAGCTTGCTGTTTATAGTCCCTAGCAGTGCATTTACTATATCCAGCTCTTTTTTAGGTTTTCTTTTTTTTAAGTCTTTGGTGCAGTGGTAGCGTTGTTGCCTCACAGCAAGAGGGTCTCCCATTCGATTCTCGGCTTGGGTTGGGAGTGCCTTCTATGTGGAGTCTGCATGTCCTCCCCATGGTCGAGTGGGCGTTCAAAAGACATGCGTTGAATGGGCATGCCTTTGTTGAAGGTTGGGCGCCAGGCTGGCAACTTGACACCATAAAAAAAAAAAACAACTGCCAATCATTAGCGGAACGGAGTTCCACTGTGGCGACCCCTAACCTGGAAAAGACGAAAGACAAACAACAACAACAACTAGTGCATTCTAGCAAATAAAGCTATCAAGAAGCCATGAATCCGAAATGCTGGTACATAAAGGGTGATTTGCATACATCCCATGGGCTTCTACTACTGGTTTAAGGCATTAGACAGTGAAGATGCTAGCTTATAGTTCTAATTAAGTGGTTTGTATTTGTGACCCTGCTACCCTTTACTTTGGATGTTATTTGGGACATTTTGCAGTCACTCTAACGTTTATGGGCATCAAACTTATTTGTAAGTTCTCTGTTAATTAATGTTAAGTATGGCCAAACAATTCACTTATACTGTACTGAAGAGATCCAAGAAAGGGTGAAAAACGGCATGTCTACTGCTAGTGATGTATGGCTTTATTAAACTGAATGCACTAGTAAAGACTCAAAAAAGTAAAAAAAGTCATGGGTATTCAGTAGCAATATACATAAAACAATGGCATATCCTTAAAGGATAATTTGCATATATCTCATGGACCAGTACTGGAGATTAAGGTATTACACAGTTAAGGCTCTAGCTTGACTGGGGCTTTCTTATAGCTTTAACGTTGCTCTTCTACAAAGAAATAACAGGATTCTTTTGCAACTTGTAATACAACATAAGGAGCAGTATAATCTCCCTTCTTTACAAATACTAACACTATTTTCCATTATAAACTCTAACAACTCAGACAGCTAACATAGTGAATCTATCTCTCAAATAATAACCATAACATGACATCATACAACAATGGAAAAAACAAACTCCCTAATGACTTCTGTACATCATCACTAACATCACACATATTTCTGTCTATACCACTACATAATCAAAAAAAAAAAAAAATATATATATATATATATATATATATATATATATATATATATAGATATATATATATATATATATATATAAACTGTCAGGCTCACTTTACTGCAATACATCTACACATTCTGACCATTTATAATACTAACCATATATCTTGTTGTATAAGCACTTAAAATATTCTCTCAAGACCACTGCTACATACCAGGGTAAATATTCTTTATAAAATAACTACCATTCTTCTGAGCCCAGTTCCCATTTCAGTAAGGCCAACCCATTCTGCAAATGAAGGCAGCCTAAATATAACCATGTACCAAAATAAAACCCAGAACATTTACAATAGCTTGTATCTGTGTAAGTAGTATAAGTAACAAACAGACCACTCTGGAGGCATGGTTACTGCAAAACAAACAACAAACACCTGATAATAGACCTTATATGTAGGTGTTGGTGCCATCTTACTAGTAAATAAATATTCCTCATTATAAGCAAACTAAGTAGAAAAAAAGCAGCACCCAACTAGACACCAAACTTAATTGGCTTATAACTGCTATAAGAGGCAATGCCTTAAAGATTTATCTAGCCAAATTTTTTATACCTTCCTTATCATTCACACACTTAATTGGGCATTATATTATCTTATTTCATAAAATAACCAAAAGGGAGAAAAATAATAATATTTGGTGACTTAATGAGGACTGGAATGGAAAATCTCAGACATAACTAAATAGGTTGCCTAATCTAAACTACATGAAGCAATTGGTTAATCAACCTATTAAGCATACTACTTAAACCAGCTTTTAGTCTGTCAAAGCACTAAAGCCTCCACCAATCCTAAAATGTATCTACTCCACCCCAGACTCAAAGCAGGAACTTACACTTAGAGCTTATTTCCCTAATGATGGAACAGTGCCATCAATGCACGAACCACTTTTTATAACCTTCTTGAATCGATGCATAGACTATTTAAACTAAAACTATGCATATGTAAGGGTTCACCAAGTTTCTGGATAAGTCTATAAACATGCAAGGATGGCTCACAAAAGAAGAAAAGATAGCACAGTATAACAACTGTGCTCTAAATAACAGTGCTAAAGCTACTTAAAAGTGAACAAGCAACTCTCCCTATTAAACAATTTAAACACATTCTGGAACACAAATATCTAACTAACAATTTACACTCAATATCATCCTTCCCTACAATTCTTAATAATGAAACATTAAAAGTCTCATTATGACTATCCTTTCTATTCAGATAACTAAAAGCCACTTAGCCATCCCTTCCACAACTAGTTCACACATCTTTAATTCAAAAGTGATTCCCTTATTTTGCTATAGAATCCCTATAATTTAACAAGTTAGAGATGCTTCTAAACAAGTAGATTTAAAGATGGCCTCCCTTCTCATTCCTAAATCACTTATCCATGTATTTAATTTATCCCTAACCACAGCAACTGTACCTTAAAGCTGGAAGAATGCTCCCATAGTTCCTTTACCTAAAACTCTTGTCATCTACAACTCCATCAGATTGTTAACCTATACCAGTACTCTCATTTCTTGATAGACTATTTGAAAAAAATACTCGTATTTCTTGACTGTATCACAAAAATATGCCCTTATTAAAAACAAACAACATGACTTCAGACTTGGTTATGATATTACAATGGTTATGTATACAGATATAAATCAAATTTATGAAGCCATGAAAAATGAACACTTAGCTAGTGATCCTTTCAGTGGAGAAAAAAGAGCATTTGAATCAGTAAATCACTCTCTTACTTGAAGTACTAATACAACATGTCTTCAGTGACTCAGCTGTTAAATGGTTATCATTATAACTCTCAAACAGAACTTTCACTGTTTCCTCTGAAAAACAATTCCCAAATCAACAAAACACTTTAGACTGAGGTTTAGCAGGATGCATACTTTTCTCCATATTTATAAAGAGCCTATCACCTAAATCTACACATTGTTAACTGTAAACTTTATGATGATGACATGATAGTTCTCACTTCAAGCTCATCAGTAAACAGCATACAGGACATATTACAAGATAATTATTTACTCTGAAATTGGCTTCTCGATCATAAACTGATGCTAAACAGTAAGAAATCCTCAGTAATAGTGTTTGGCATGGAAAAAAATACTTGCTGGCACTCAGGTCTTAAAAATAACAAAGCTGCTAGGTTCTCCAGTCCATATCAAAGGTGAGCAAAGATAGTTTACAATCACATTGCATCAGCATCTCACATTTACTCCCTGCATAACCCATATAGAAATATAATAATATATCTAAATTCTGCTTATAAGTTCTCCAACCTACTAACATCTGAAGCCAGAAAAACATTAAGTATTATTATAGAGATCCCTAAGCCTGACTACCGTGTGCAGATAATAATAGTTAATGTATTGGGTAACACTAATATTCTGTAAAGAGCAACAGGATATATCAGTTTGTTTTGCTGTCAGACTCAATGGAACACCACTGTCTGACATTGTAAAATGTGAATTAGTTACCTACTGTGGGCAGGACAGCAGTATCAAGACCTGCAACAAAACTGTCTAACCTTTAAACTACTCTTCGATAGATATTCTCTCCCTTTAGCCTCTACGCTATGAATCAGGGACAATATATAATCTTTCAGGTATGCAGCAGATAATGCTCCTGTATAGGAATACCTTCCTTTTAAGATGAATATACGCAAAAGGTCTTTCACTATGGGTAGCTGAACAGAAAGGAGCACACTCCCCAGGTATCACAGACCTTTAATATAGTATATTACACGGTGGTGCAGTGGTTAGCATTGTCGCCTCACAGCAAGAGGTTCTCCGGTTCAATCCTCATCTGGGGTGCCTCCTGTGTGGAGTCTGCATGTCCTCCCTGTGGTCGCGTGGGTTTCCTCCGGGTGCTCCGGTTTCCTCCCACATCCCAAAGACATGCTGTAGGTGGATTGGAAACTCCAAATTGGCCCTAGGTGTGTGTGTGTGCAAGTGTGTGTCTTCATTGGAAGGTTGGGCGCCGGGCTGGCAACTCGACACCGTAAAACTCCACTGCCAATCATGAGTGGACAGGTGATCCGCTGTGGCGACCCCTAACCAGGAAAAGCCAGAAGAAGAAGAAGACATTCAGAAAAAACAGCAAACTATCTAAAAGGGAATGTAAGTGCAATTACTTCTGGGACATTGGATACATCTCTCAACTGTCCCTGATTCTACAGAATATCCCTGGTTTTGTCTAATATTTTTACCATGTCTGTTGTAAAATTTTGGATTTTCTGGCAAATCATTCAAGACTGCAGTCAGTCAATAATGCTAGATGTTAGAGTTTCATCCTTCTTATTGTTCAGAAGATGCACGCTGATGCAAAACCTGTTGTTTAAGTGAATTAGAGTAGCATTTAATAACTGACAATGATTTGGGGCCCTTGTCCTCACCCCATTATTTTGGATTTTGTCCTTTATTCTTTAGTAAAGAGGGTGAGAGCTATGCATACCCATGACTATAAATGTACTTTACATTCATAGAAGGAGCAACCTCCCATATGTTTCACATGTAAATGACTACATAACTGAGTAGATTTCTCTCTTTCCCTCCTCAAAGAGATTTCTACATTCCTTTCCTCCTTTCAGTTATTACTTCCTGCAAGAGATTTATACCTTTTCTTCCTCAGTTTTGCAACTCCATAGTCAATCCATAAAACCTAAAAATCACTTTCTTAATCATCACATATGTCCTTGTGATCAGAACTTCATACCACCATAAACCAACACCAATGAGTTTACTGAATAGAGTACCCCTTTTTTAGATCAAATGAAATACTAGTAAACCAACTGTACTTCTATGACTTTCTCTTAAACAAAGTATACTAATCATTATTTAATCCTCAAGAAACTTCCACAAGGCAAAAGTATAATCTCCTTCATATTGTACAGAATATACTGTTTCATGATTGTTTATACTGAATGCCCTAAACAAGTTATCCATTTATATACTGTGCAAGTTCTACTGTCCTTTATTTTCACTGCATAATGACTTTGTACTCTGCATATTTCTATCAATAAGAAATACTATTTATATTTGTATGGTTTCTTATTACTGTAAATCTTATACTGTTGTATAATAATTTTTATTTAGTTGTTTTCTGTAGTAATTTTTCATTTGTTACTGGAGCTTTTCTCTCTAGGCCTCTATTGAAAATGGGTTATTCTGATCCAGTGGACTTTCTCAGTCAACAAATGTCAATAAATAAATAAATAAAGACCTAACAATGTCTTACATGAATATTTGTAGGATAAATTACAACTGGCTTTGGTTAGATTTATAGTCCAATCAGTATAACCCTAACTTTACTGCAGTCACTGAATCCTGGATGATGGATGCTTCCACCATTCCTACACAGTTCCTTAACATGTATATTAATGCAGTGCACTATAGTTAAGAGGGGCCTGGGTTTGAGATTTGGCAGAGGTGTTTATTTGCCTACCTCTACCTGTGGCAACAGATGTAAGTTAATGGCCACGATACAGGTGAGCCAGGGTTCTAATCCAGCAAACTGTAAAGAGCTCCTCCCTAACCCAATTCAAGTGCAACTTGGACAATTGGATGGAAAACTGGAAATTCATCCCTGGTTTGGCACCTATGTGTCTAATACAAACAAGTAACCTGTAAATGGTTCATCTCCCAGGCCCATGCTTACACTTATCAAGGGTGTCAGAACTTGTCAGAGATTTGGGATGCATTGCTAGGCTTACAAAGGCCTTTGCGGTCATTAGCCTAGTAAACACCTGTGAACACTAGGCATGGAGGAGGAGGTGCACTTTTGCTTGTACAGAAGGAGGCAAACCTGTTGCCACTACTGCTGAGCTATTACAAACTCAGAAAATGACCCCAGCTAACTGCTTAAAGGCCTGGGGGGTTACACAAAGACACATTTAACTGCAATCTATATTCCACCCCTATCATTGGATACATGCTGTATTTAACAAGATTCTAGGTGCTATAAGGTATCACAAAGTCGTCATAATGGGAAATCTAACCTTATACAGGAAAGGCACACTTAGAAGACATTTAAATAGACTATTTACTGTGCACAATTAACACAATTAATCTTCCATGGCACCAGATCAACCTCTAACACTACACACTTGTCTTTACTTAATGTGGTTATAATCAATGTACCAGATTTTATTTAGAGTAATCCTTTATACTCTGTTTCTTGTTAGTCCTGTCACCCTATGGGTCACAGGTGGGATACCAGACCAGACTCAAGCTTTCTGGAGTAACTTTGTTTTGTTTAAAATTCTAAAGTTAACTAGAAATATTCTTAGTAACTCTCTATCATGCATTTTCAGTCTGTCACTTACAATAAAAATCCTCCCCTTATAGCTTTAAACATGCCATGATTATTCATCTGGCTAAATATCCTTCTACAGTCTCTGCAAATGATTTTTGAACTATTGCAAATCTCTGATAGCTAAAATACTTGAAAAAAATAATATATGATCAAATTCCTGAGTAGCGACTAAAACATGGTTTCCTCACTGATTGGCAACATGGTAATGTTAGCACTCTAACAGCTATATATTCACCGACAGGCCACCACTGGGATTCAGAAACAATGCAGCTACAATTGTGGTTATGCCCCCCCTTACTGTACATGTGTGATGAACCCCAATGCTCCTTAACAATAATTGCGTCCAGGCAGGTATTCACAATGAGCAGCTCAATGAATATCGTTAGTGTGACTTCAACAGTGACTTCAGAAAAGTCATGTTGAAGTATGATGTGACCATGTAGGGAAGTAGGAGCAGTAATAATGCTCATCCATTGAGCATGAGCCGAAGTAGGAGCAGTAATAATGCTCATCCATTGAGCATGAGCTGAAGTAGGAGCAGTAATAATGCTCATCCATTGAGCATGAGCCGAAGTAGGAGCACTAATAATGCTCATCTATTGAGCATGAGCCGAAGTAGGAGCAGTAATAATGCTCATCCATTGAGCATGAGTCAAAGTAGGAGCAGTAATAATGCTCATCCACTGAGCATGAGCCGAAGTAGGAGCAGTAATAATGCTCATCCATTGAGCATGAGCCGAAGTAGGAGCAGTAATAATGCTTATCCATTGAGCATGAGCCCTAAGGATGCGTGGCACAATCATGTGTGCACAACTGCAGAAAGACAAAGAAGTTATGTGGCAGTCTTAAAAGGTCATGAGTCTTGCGTGCTGATCAATATTTTTTTCACCCAGCGAGTTATTATATGCAGATAAGGTAGCTTGTATTAGGCAAGGAAATGAAGATGAAGCTAGAAAGACAGAGTAGGTAGTAGGGCCACACAAGCAACCATATATCATGGACAAGACTGTGAAAGGAGGTGATGACACAATCAGTGATATGGAAGAAGATGGAGAAGAGGACATCAGACACACAGAGGAAATATAGTGGTGCTGTCATGGGAGTGAAGGTGAGTGAGGCAGTATGGGGTCACTGCTGGTTGTAATTTTGTTGGTGATAATGTAGTAAACACTGGTGGTCCGACATGCCTGGATGGTGGCAGGTATTGTAGTTTGGATGTTGCTGGTGCTGTATATAAATGTCAAATAACTGAAGAGAAAACACATAAAACAACACATGCATGTGTGGGGAGAGAAAAGTACAACTATGTTAACAAAATGAGTGTACGACACCATCAGAGTCTGACTTGTTTACCTGTAATATATTGCAAAGGCCATGAAACAACTGCCCTATATATAATATACTACAAAGGGCAGGATACAACTGCCCTATATTACCAATGATGGGCCTATAATACAACTGTCAAGAGACTTGAACCCGCAACCTTCTTCTCGTGTATTGTTTAAGACACTTCATTTAGAGGCTCAGCTACAACAGCAGTCACACAAAACCCTTCAGGAAAAACACAAAGTAGATGTGTGTTCCAAATTTGCAGCATAAAAGAGACAAAATCATACAATCCTAGGCTGAGTTGAACCCATCACCTTCATTACCTGTATTGTTCAGTGCACTTCACTTACAAGCTTTGCTACAGCAGCAGTCAAATAAATGTTTCAGGGAAACACACAGCAGAATAAAAGACACAAAAAACATACAACCCTGAGAGAACCAAAACCCTCAACCTACATCATTTGTTTGAAGAACTTCATTTACAGGATGAGTTACAGCAGCACTCAAGCAAAAGCCTCAGGATGACATACTTTACTCATGTGGTCCACACTTGCAGAATGAAAGTATTACAATCCAACAATGACTCTTCAGGACACCATATTTGGGATCTAAAGTCAAATGTAATGATTTGCAAAGAGAAGTAGTCAAAAACTGGCAGTCATACCCTATTTTATTTATGGTAACTGCTTTGCAATGATGTTGAGCTCATATGCATGATAGTGGTTGCACATAATAGCTGGAGGAGTGAGATATGACAGCACAGCTTTTCTTGTATGATGAGCAGCACCATTGCTCAGCAGGTGCACATGGGCATTGATGGTGCTGTTTGCAACCCACCATGCACAGTGCGATTTCAAAAGACAACTGATTTGGAAGCCCTACATAGGCATGAGTGAGGTGTGTTTATCTATTTTTTGACCAGAATAAAGAGGGGAAATGGGAATATAGGAAGGCAATGAGAAGAGGAAGCAAGTAGAGGGTAGAACAGAAGGTGAGCAAATAAGGAAATAGTAGGATGGAGGTTGAGAAGGTGGGGTAAATATTTTATTGTGGGGAAGATACACATTTTTCATGCACAGAGAAAAGTTAAGTAGGGGAAGGAGATAAAGTAATAGGAAGGTAAAAGGTTTAGGGTAGATAGCAGAGGAAAACAGGCAAAACAGACAGGGTGTGTGGTAAAATAATGAGGAGGGGTATGCAATGGTGAAGGGGACATCAGACAACAAAGAGAGACAATGGTGAAGAGAGGATTGTTCAGCCAATAGGGGTGGGCATTGGCACAAAAGGGAGGGAAAACCAGGATGGAGGGTAGGATGAGTTTCACTGTCGCAGACCCTATCAGCTGTGATCCAGTGGGAGATTAATCACCACCCTGGGTACAGTCACCACTGGGCCTTGTCTGCGATGATGGAGAGAGTGCTGTATAGGGAGGGATGCAACTCAATGAGTCACTGGAAGAGGTTCACCATCTGGCTGATTCAGACATCTAACCTCCTGTCACTTATCATCCCCACAATGTTTCGGTGTCATCTCCACTGGCAGTGCTACCAACAGGTGCAACAGTCCCAGCATGCAAAGCATGGCTACCTGTAGTGGGTGCTACAGGAAGGGCAGGAGGTATGGTTCTGGCTGAGGCAGGCTGGGACCCAGATGTGCTGGGTGCTTCTGGTGGAGGTGGGGATGGCAGTGATGCTGCTGCTTCCACCTATTGGGGGGATTGCCTGAAGAATGGGTGCAGATCTTAATGCTGCTGCTGCTGCTGCTGCATACAATAGTAAAATAAATGGAGATGAAACAATAAACAAAATAATACCCTGTTCAGTCTCAGCCTCTCCACAGGATATGTGCCCATAGAATGGCGCATGGCAATGGTGGTCCCACTACACAAGGGTGGGGCCACAACTGACCCTGGGAACTACCGACCAATAAGCCTGACCAGTCTGATCTGTAAGGCTATGGAGTGAATCATTATGGAACTCATAAATGGAGAGATTGGGGACCTCCAGTCGCTGGACCCCACACAGTTCGGTTTCGTCAAGGGCAGATCATGCCTCCTGAACCTGGTATATTTCTTTGAGACAGTTACTCAGGCTATAGATAAGGGAAAGGAGGTACACATGTCTTACCTTGACCTTGCTAAAGCATTTCACACCATTCCCCATTCAGGTATTATTGATATTTTAGTATGGTATTTTAAATACTGATTTATTGATATATTATATTTTGTAATATTATATCCCTGGTCTAAATAATGCCATCAGCCTAAAGCCCCTACTAGTGAAGAGGCAAAGGGAAAGGTTATGAAATACATATAATGTATAAAATATATGTTTATGTAATAGTTATGAAATGTTGTGTAAAAGTGTATAATTGTATTTATATGTATGTATGTATATGATGGTGGTTGCAAGGTTTTTTATATATGTCTATATGTGTATTTATATATTCATTATAACATGCACTATAACTACATGCAATATAATTGTAAGATATTTTATATGGTATTTTAAATACTGATTTATTGATTATTATATTTTGTAATATTATAGTTAGATAGAATTTTAGTATGATTTTAAATGATGTGTTGTCTTTTTAAGATTTGGTTGATTATTAAGTAGTGGGATGGGCTGAAGCATGTGACTATATGATCTCTCCTATTTAAATGTTGTAGTAATGTTATTGCTTTGTACTGATGAAGGGTGTAGACCCGAAAGCTTTATGAAATAAATTTCTTTGGTGTGTTATCGTTGTGTATTATTGATAAGCTCACCAGCCTGGGCATAAACCCTTATGTCACAAGATGGATCGCAAACTGGCTCTCAGACAGATCCCATAAAGTAAGAGTAGCAGGATCTATGTCCGAATCCAGACCAGTAATGAGTGGTGTGCCTCAGGGCTCTGTCCTGAGGCCCCTCCTGTTTGGCATATACTTTTCAGAAGTACAGGCAAGCACGGAAGGGCTGTGGCTGACTAAGTTTGCAGACAACTGCAAACTGGGTGCTATAATAGAGTCTCCGGCCGACATGGAGATCCTCCAGAAGGGCCTAAATGAGACTGATGCATGGTGTCAAAGCCATGGTCTCAAGCTAAATGCAAAAAAATGCGTAGTAATCCCCTTTGGAAAAAACAGAGTACCCGCAAACTACAACATAGGAGGTAATCTCCAGAAATCTGAAGCAGAAATAAGGGATCTAGGGACCCAAGTAGATAGTCAGCTTTCCTTTGATAACCATGTTGCCAAAGTGGTTAGAAAATCCTTCTATGTGACCCATCTGATCACGAAAGGGTTCGCATCAAGATCTAAGGATGTAATGGTGCCCCTCTACTCTTCCCTCATCAGACCCATTATTGAGTACAATGCACCAATTGGAATGTACCTGGCTAGACATCTCCAGCAGCTGGAGAGACCACAAAGGTACCTAACCAAGAGGATTACTGGCCTCAAACAGTTGCCCTATGCAGCACGATTGAAAAAGTTAAGACTGTTCTCTGTTGCATACCGCTTTCTCAGAGGCGATCTCTGTCTAATGTACAGAGCCATGTCCAAACCAGAATTGTTGAACATGCTCCATCTTAGCAAAACCAAATCTACTCGAGCTACAAGCTCTATGGATATAAACCTCAACACAACAATGAGTAGAACATGCTGGAGGGATAGATTCCCTTCGCAGAGACTTCTCTTACTATGGAACAGGGTCCCGATCTACATAAGACAGAGCCCCTCACTATCACTCTTCAAGAGGAACCTTGATGAGTGGATGGGTAACAGAAAGTTCACACTGGGGATCACACCAACAGCACTACTAGATAGGGGCCAAGGGTACTAGCTGCTAGTACAAGGGTTTAGGGAACTACTAAAGGGACGGTGAATACCGCACAATGTGGCTGGGCTAATATATGCCTTTGGGCAGATAGCCCAGTACCAACCTCTGAACCTATAAATGTCTGCAGCAGAGAATATAATGATAAAGAGGGTGGGGGAGAGAGCAACAGATTGAGATACAAATACAATGAAAATATAAATCTGATATGTACTTGTATGCTTAAGTTACACCTAATATAGCTGAATGAAGAACAAAATACACCCCTCAATTTAGCAAGGTTGTTGCACAGACAAGTGAGAGTGAGACCTTAACACACAGCCATCAACACTGGCATTCTGAAAAGGCAATGGAAAGGATGGTCATGATGAGCTACCTTCATAAGCCAACAGGGGTCTGTAGTCCAACACAAAGGAATGGAACGTCTGAAACAAATGTAAATATACAAAGAAAATGCTGCTTAGACATACAGATCCCTCACAGGTTATAAATAAAGGAAACAGGTATATTGACAGCAATTGTCCATGACACAAATGTCTGCTGACTCCAGAAATATTGCTCATACATATTTCCCATATCTAATGCTGTAGTTAGTATAATGAGACACATGCCTCAATAGGAACATTATCAGAGTACACATGGCACAGTGATTCACCCCACAGGCCTCATCACAATGTGGGTGCACAGCCTTAACATCTTGAACCACTTGCCAAGCAAATGAGAGGATGTAGTTGGATGTGTACACACACACACACACACACACACACACACACACACACACACACACACACACACACATACACACTAATATCATTTGACAGTCATGCTACTTCCTCTGAAGTATGGAGGTTATCACGGATGTTATCACAGACGTGGCAGTGATTTATGAAAGGTATAGTGCATGGAACTGCATCTATACTACTTTCAATATTAAAAGCTGAACATTCTGACCCAAGTACTACTTACAATACGGAGCTGGTGCTTGCTTTGTAACTTCATCCTCCCATCAGCCAAGAAGATCAGGATTAAGGTGCATGTCACTGTAATAGTGGTGGTGCTATTCCTCTGTGCATAGGATATTAGTAGCTCTTGTGACAACTGGGCAAAATTATTCCAGGCCTTATACTGAGGGCCTTGACAGCCCTTCTACAGTAGCCTCTGGCTATAATTCTTATGAAAGAGGGAAAGAAAGAAAGAAAGAAAGAAAGAAAGAAAGAAAGAAAGAAAGAAAGAGATTTTTGGCTTTTCACAGTACCTCTATGCTGTAAACGGAGCACTACCATTTCCTTTTCCACCCATGATATCTCACCTTGAAGTATCATAGAGAAAAATGGCAGAAAGTTGGCATCCAAAATGGTTCTCACATGTCCCATGTGCTGTGCACTGATGGGCATTAATGGGCACATCATTTATATGACAGATGGCAAGCTAGAATATTTACATACTGTATTACTATGGCTCACAATAGCACCCTAAGGTTGAAACATGGCAGCCCTGTATCTCTGTGTATGTTGTTAAGAAAGCTGTCACTACAACAACTCCATTTACATAAGGTTATATGTGGAATTACAAATCCCCTCTGATGGCATTGCCTGGACCACACACGAGCAGTGCTGCCCGCAGTGACCTAGGCATGCACAAGACATCAAGGAGACTTGAGTGTGACATTTAGCAAATGTTCTTGTTATGCAAATTGAGCAATTCAGAAACAGTAATGAACTGGGGCCCAATTAACGTAATCATCTGGCTCAACCAGGTGAATCTGCGCAATATGAGTTTGACAGCAGGCAAGACAGCCTTTAGGGAAGAATGAAGAGCAGCCAACTTTGGATCTTACCATAGCTGAAATACGGAAAAATTATTCAAGCAAACCTAATGCTCTGCTTTTAAATGGTAAGTGCTACTTTAAGTCCAACTTTTCAAGTACAGCTGTTTTTAAATGCTATTGAACTTATTTACATAATAAGAAATAGGTTTGCCAGCACTTGTAAGTGTATTTTGAAAGTGTATTGAGAGGGGCATTGCAAGGGTAAAGCTTCACGATCATTAAGTATAACAGAAGACACAACTATCAGTACATACTCAGAGCACAGTTCAAAACATTCTTGCTGAAATTCTGATACTACTTTCAGTAAGTAAATTTGATTGATGCATACATTACACATATATTGTTTGCAAAACTATTTTAACCCTGAGGAAAACAATTCTGTCACCTTGGTCAGTTGCAGTGGTGTGGGTATCCTTTTGTAGGTGACATTAACTCAAGTTAAAGAGTGTAGGTACAGATATGTAACTGTCAGGCACACAGATAACATGTTGTATAGTCAAAGAGGAGACAGGTGGTAGAAGGAGTTTGCAGGGCCATGCAGGAACAAGTGTAGTAATTCCACTGTTTTCCACACTTATAGAGCACTTCCTAAACATCTAGAGCTTATCTAAATGATCTGACTTGATTTGTGAATGACTGTGCAGTTGTCTGGTAAGAGAAGTTTTTATTTGAATTTATATTTTATTTTGACCAGTGTTTTCCACTGTTTGCAGGAAGAAAGGGATAGCTTGTAGACAAGAAGATTTACTTTGATTTATATTCTTTGTATTTACCTTTAATTTTCACTATTTGTTATTAGAAAGGGATGGGTTTTAGACAGGCAAACTCTTGCCATCCCAAGGGACCTTGTCAGCTATAAATTCACACAGATTGTGGAGAGAACAATCTAGAGTTCATCTAAACAATCCTGTCTTGGTTTGTGATTGAATGTGCAGTAGCCTGGTTACAGAAGTTTTTTTTATTTGAATTTATATTTTATTTTTTACCACTGTTTTTTACTATTTATAGGAAGTAAGGGATAGCTTATAGACAAGAAGATTTAATTTGTTTTATATTTTGTTGCTTTACCTTTAATTTTCACTGTTTGTTGCTAGAAAGGGATCAGCTTAAGACAAACTCTAGCCCTCCCAAGGGGCCTTGTCAGCTATAAATTCACACAGACTCCAGAGAGGACAATCCAGAGCTTATCTAAAAAATCCTATTTTGGTCTGTGATCTTTGTTATTAAAAAGAGGAGCATCTGTGAGTGATAGTAAGTAAAGGAATTCCAGCTTTTGTGTGACTTTCATAACGTGTACAATCAGCAGAACAACTTTACTATACTTAATTTAATGTGTATTGCTTGTGTGATTTTTCTCACAGAAGTTGATTTCAATTCTCTTTGAATTCTGTGGTAACTGATTTTGAGTATTTTTTCCTTTTATAATTCTTTATTCATTTGCAGTCGAATATAGATTTCTTAAATGAATATACCATTAATGATTTGCTAAAGTACAAGTATCTTGTACAGTGTACTAAATGCTATGTACATTTAAATGTAACACCTGACAACACTGGTGAGTTGTGTTCCTCTTGCCAAAAGCTGGATAATTTCCTTATCATTATTAGTAGTAAATCTAGTCAAAAGTGATCATGATAACTACCTATAACGATGTTTTCTTATGAATGATCTAGTCAGTATTGGAAAGTTCTTTATATATGTGTATTTTAAATGTAACTGTTATCAGTATGGGAATTGTGATGCTTACCTATCTGTTTCACTTAAATTTAAATTGTTTAAATTGTTCATGTTTGTATGATGTACTTGGAGCTTTTCTCCCTCTGCCTCCACTGAAAATGGGCTCTTTGGCCCAGTGGACTTTCCCTGTAATCAAATGCCAATAAATAAATAAATAGACTTACATATGATGATGATTGCACTTGTGCAATTGGCATGACTTGGAAAACTGTTGTTACATATATTAATGATTGGACTGATGAGATACATAATCTTAGGCAAAGGGCAAATAGAACACATTTAGGAAAGGTAGTGTCTATTGTCGGTAATGATCACATAACCCGTATTGAACAAGAAAATACACCTGACAACTGTGGAATTCTGGGTACAAGTGTTCAGCAATCTGAGGATTCAGAGTATATAGAAGAAAAGAAAAAAAAGGAAAAAAGAAAGAAGTTCACAACAAATAGCAAGGAACAAAAAAGAAACTGCTAAATATCTGTAAAGCAAAGAGAATACATACTAAAAAGGACACTGCTTTGTTATGTAACACACAGATTACAGGGAATGATGGCATTTTTATATCAAAAAGGCTTCTTTCTACAAAAAAGCCATCATTTTTCCAAAACAGAAGATAGAAAAAAGAGGCAAGGGGCAGGTGAAAAGGAAGAAATCAAAACTGAATGTGGAAGAAGAAAGACAGACATTCATAACATGGCTCAAGCTGTGGATGTACAAAGCCACCCGGTTGAGAATCATATGTTGTAAATGTAATAAGCAATATAAACAGTGGGATTAATAAGACTAAGGGGATGAAGATCATGCCTTTGTAACAATTGATAAGGAAGATATTACTAAATAAAAAGGTGAAAATTCTTCAGATCTGGTCAGAAAAGATATTTGTGTAATTGCAGATTCAATTACTAGAGGAACTGATATTTATACTGGCAGAGAAGATAATGAACATCAAATAGTTTAATGCTTGCCAGGAGCAATAATAGTAGATGTGAGACAGGCCTTAACGTAAGGAAGTATGGGTCAGTTTTTATATATGTCAGTACAAATGATCTCATCTGCATGGATTCTCTGACTGTTATTAGTAGGGAACTTGTTAAATAGCATAGATTGTACAGGTGTTAGAACATATTTTTCAGAAATCAAATTTAGAAAGGAGAGTCAGGTCATTGTGAATGAAAATATATTTTGGGCAAATACATATGAGAAAAAATGTCCCTTTTTAAAAAATAGAAATGTGCAGAGCATCCAAGCCTAATTTCAAGCACACATGTCCTCAGACAGGGTGGTGTGCACTTGTCAAGATCAAGGAAACATAATTTTCAGCAGACATTTTGCAATTTTTGACAAACCCAAGGCAGGATCTTTGCCAGGTTGAACTGTAACAGTTACAGATAGCAACATTTAATGCATCTCTAATGGTTGTTAATGCTAGGAGCATTACTAATATTTTTTTACTGGAAGATTTTCTAAATTCCAACAAGATTCATGTTGTTATTGTTTGTAAAACATGGTTAAAGAACAATGACTGAAAGTCAGTTCTGTCAGGGTATAAATGTTTTTATGGTACTTTTCTGTTATTGGGGCAACAGGTCTAATGAGCAGTTGGAATCTTAGCTACATCTTTCCGGTGAAGTGCTTACTGTAGTCGACTGTTCATTTGGTTGAAGACTAACCGAATGATGCTACCCACCGCCTACTCCTCTACTAACATCCCTACTGTAATAAAGGTCTCCCAATAAGTTTTTCAGTGCTTCCACACCATGTACAAATCAAGTTTGAAAATGTCCTGGTTTATGTGACAGGTTTGGCGGACACTACACACATGATTACACCTTCAGTTTAATAACCATTCAGTTCACCAATCTTTTTAGTTACAGCGTCATACAAAAGCAAATGTTTAAGAGACACAAGGCATCTACCAACCAAAAAATTTTATTATCCAACTATGCAAGAAGATGAGGATTTTCGATTTCTGATAGAAAGTAATTTTCATTTCATGACAGTCACTTCAGATGCAACATATTGGGTGGATAATGAGATGTGCAATACAGAAACTATAATATAAAGCTACATTTATGCAAATGACACGTCTAAAAATACCGACACTATAAAAACTTGCAGTTCCACCATTATCTTAAAAATACTACTCTCATAAAACCATCAATAAACTCCAAAACCATACCAAATGAGTATATGTGCAGGAGATGACCACTTCAGTATGCAACTACTGGGTAAATGTGTAGGTTTTAATAGTCACTTTGGCATTTGGGAAAGTTACAATTTATATTTAGAAAAAGCACATTTACTTTTAGGTTTTACATATGGTGTTGTACTTCCTAAAATAACAGATAGCACATCATACCAGAACTTACTTTAAGAGCACTTTAGAAAGGAATACAGAAACTGATTTGGATAGGATTGTCTGGATACAGTGTTGGCACTGTCCTGTGGTGAAAATTTACAAAGGCGTACTCATGCAGACTTTATTTACTCAAATGGATTTTATTTCGCCTTGGGGCCTTTCGCTTGTTGTTAATAGGACCGGAAAATTGGTATCTACATCTTTCTGGGGAAGTGCTTACAACACACAACTTGTTCAGATTCGGCATTGAATTATTTATTTAAAACCCGTGTAAGGTAACAATGGTAACATCTGAAATCTGTAGATTCCAACTGCTCCTTAGACCGGCCAGTCATTGAGTACAATGCCCCATTTAGCATGTACCTCACTAGACACCTGCAACAACTAGAGAGGCCGCAAAAGTACCTCACAAAGAGGATCCTAGGCCTTAAACACTTTTCCTATATGGACAGACTCAAAAAACTTAAACTATTCTCTGTCTCATATTGCCTACTATGATCTCTATGATCTTTGCTTGACTTACAAAGCCATGTCTGACGCAGCTCTGTTAGAAATGCTACATCTAAAGAAATCCCAATCCCTCCACACCACGTGTTCCAGAGACCTCAACCTCATTACCACAATCAACGGAACGTACTGGAGGGACAGGTTTATAACCCAGAGACTGCCCATGCTACGGAATAGACTTCCCATACATGTCAAGCAGAGCACCTCGCTGACCTTCTTCAAGAGAAATCTTGATGAGTGGATGGGAAATAGAAAATTCACCCCGGGGATAAGTCCTGTGGCTCTATTCAGCAGAGGCAGTGGGAACTAAGGTTAGGTGGCACAATCCCAGGGTAATCCTTTGGCTAGGCTTGTAAAGGCCCCAGGGCTATTAGCTTAGTACACACCTATGAAACTATGAACCTATATAAAGATTTTGATCATACCAGGAAACCATTTTATAGATACATAAGATGTGGAAGGAGTAAAAACATACAAATTGAGAAACTGTGTATAGATTCTAAAACTTATTCTCAGAGACAACAGATTATAGATATGTTTAAAGAATCTTATGCAAAGTAGTTTGTTTCCACAAACATGGTGATAAATTGTCCTAAAAACATCCAGGTAACCTCAGATACTGAAATCAAATTAGATTACATTGAATAAGATTATGCAAACTGGTTCCAAACAAAGCAGAGGGAGGAGATAGAATTGGTAATAATGACCCGAGAACGCTTCAGCAAGAAACTACAGTACCATTATATCTATTATTTACGAGGTCATGTAAATATGGAGAGATTCTTCAAGACTGGAGTCATGCACTTGTTAAACCTGTCTTTAATGGAATGGAGATTAAGATAAACCCAGTCATACAGACCCTTAAGTTTATTTTCATGTTGTGGAAAAATAATGGAGACTGTAATATTGGATAAGTTATTGTCAGAATTGGAAAGGATGGGACTTGGAACCATGTATCAGGATGCATATGTTGAAAATAGATCCACTACTACTTGTAACATGATGTTCTATAACAAATTTAACTTCAGCATTTGACAGGGTCATAAACAAAACACTGATCAATAAAATAGGACATGGCAAGTATCATACAGCAAATGGAAAGGTGAAATTCAAGGTTACTGTCAGGGTGTCCCACAAGACTCTGTCCTAGCCCCATACTTGTTTAGCTTGTATCTTTCAGATCTATCTTTTTCATCTGAGGTATTCTACAATCTGTATGATGACTTGAAAGTGGGTAAACTGATTACATATTTTACAGATACGGCATGTCTGCAAAAACTTTACTAAATTGAGTATTTGGGCACAGAAGAATATTATGCTGATAAATACTTCATAAATTAAGCACATGAGATATAGGAGACATAAATTGAAAGGTGAATATTTAGTACAGCACACAGTGACTGAAACTGTAGATTCATTTAAGGACCTGGGTATATGGGCAAATCCAGCTTTGAATTTTTCTAATCATAACAACCAATTGGTTAATGATATTATAGAACTATAGGTTGTATAAAAGATTTTTAAAGTCTAGGAAATCAGATATGATGAAGTCATTGTAATAGTAGACCCAAACGCGAGTATGGAATAACAATATGGTGACCTTATAAGAAAACAAGTGTGAGTAAACTGGAAAGAGTACAGTGAAAATATACCAAGGGCATTCATGGATGTAAAACTTTAATTTATTATGAATGACTAAAATATCTGAACTTGTACAGTGTCTCATGTAGATATTTAAGAGGAGGAGACCTTATTCAAGTATATAGGGCATTTAGAGACAACAACCTCTGGGAATGTTTGAAGATATGAAAAAGTAGTAGAGAATCATCAGACAATCTATACAGAATATTCTGTAGGAATGAGAAGTGTATTAATTGGTTTTCTGAGAGAGCAGTTGATGCATGGAATAGACTACCAAATTACATTAAAGCAAGCACTAGTTCGGATATTCTGGAACAGCCTGGGACCAACTGTTTTGCTATATTGGCAGGCTAGGGGGGGCATTTATACCTGTGCTTGAAATATTTAATGTATGTGTCTATAAAACAGGGGAAGCAGAAGCACATAGTAGACTCTGTTGCAAACTCCACCTGTAAGCCAAAGTTCATTTATAAGAAGCTGCTGAACAAAGACCTGAACTACTTATATGGGAAGATACGGCAATGGGTGGACAGGCCATATAGTGAACCACCTCTCACAGAGATGGAGGAGTTCCTAACATCTGTCAGAGTCCACAGTGCAGTGTTGGATGTTGGGCAGAGCTGGACTAAACACCAAGACAATCTACTGAAGATGCTCCAGGAAAGTAGAACCTATTTCTGTGTAAGAATATCTGTAAGTCTTCTGCACCCCTTAGTCACTATCCAAAATATTACAGCTGCCTGATTATACTCACCACATCCAACTGCATAAGTTATGCAATTAAATTATTTCTTGTTTTTATTTATTTATTTTATTTTATTTTATTTTACATTTGTTAACCGGGCTAGTCTGGCTGGATACATGTCCATTTTCAGCGGAGGCCCGAGGAGAAAAGCTCCACTATCATAATATAACTTTTCACATTAAAAAGATACCACTAATAATAGTGGCAATAAAACACTAAACAATCAAAAATGACAAAAGAAAAACAACGTAAAATCGAATATACAGTATTATCAGGCTTGAGTGGCTCGATACATATATATTTTTTGCAGAGGGCTGAGGAGGAGAGCTCCACTATTATACTAGAAACTTTATAATTTTCAGAAAATCACTAGAGCAGAAAAGATACAAACATTACAAAAAGCAAGATACAATTTACTATCCAGAGTTAACTATGAGAGCAGGTAGTGTAACAGTTATCAGTCAGGATTCAAGCATGGGCATAGCCAGTGATCTTGCAAATGAATTCTAATCTGTTTTTTGAAAAGGTGACATGAGGCTAGGGAGGTAAGTTCAGTGGGAAGTTTATTCCAATATGATCCGATAGCATTTGCAAATAAGGAGTCACCTGCTTTATTATGAGATTTGATAGTAGTTACTAGGAGCTTGTTGGCTGAACGAAGTGAAGTAAGATTTTTATAAGGTGTGATAAGGTTTTTCAGTATGGGTGTGTTGGAGGGGTAATTCAGAATTTTAAAAGTGATGACAAATTGCTGCAGGAGTATTAGATTTGGAAGTTCAAGCCAGTTGAGTTTCTTTAAGTTAAGACAGTGATGTGTACGGAATGGAGAGCCAGTTGCAAATCTGGCAATACTGTGGTAGGCTAAATTAAGTTTCTGAAGGTTGGCTTTAGAAAGGTTGATAAAGGAGGGAAAGGCATACAGAAGTGTGGAGATGAGGTGAGTTTGGGCAAGAGATACTCGGGATGTGGCAGTCAGAAAGGGCTTAAGTCTGTAAAGGGCTCCTATCTTTTTATTTACTGTCTTGATAGTTAAATCAATGTGTAAGTCAAAGTTTAGCTGATTGTCTATGGTGACACCTAGCAGCTTTGTGGAATGGTCAGGCTTGATGATAGTGCCATTGCAGGACATGATGGAAAAAGTGATTGGAGTGGATTTAAGGGTTGGGGTGAAGAGTAGGAGTTTGGTTTTTTTGGGATTTAGGAGGAGACAGATATGTTGAAACCATTTTTCTGCTGCTGTGAAAACCAATTGAGTAGAGGAGTAAAGTTCTACTGGGGATGGAGCAGAGCAGATGAGTGTAGAATCATCAGCATACTGTATACAAGTGGATGTAGGGAGGGAAGTGGGTAGGTTATTTATGAATATAGAGAAAAGTAGGGGACCTAAGATGGACCCTTGTGGGACGCCTATGGTAACTGGGAGTTGAGAGGATAGATGGCTGTCCCAAAGGACTGCTTGTTTTTGATTTGTCAGGTATGAATCAAACCACTGTAGTGCCAGTGAGTCAAGTGACAGGGATTCTAAAGTGTGGAGGAGAAGTTGATGATTGACCATATCGAATGCTTTCGAGAGGTCTAAGAATAGTGCAGAGGAGAACAGGTTGTTGTTACGATTTTTGTTTATTGTGTCAGTGAAGGAGAGAAGGGCAGTAGAAGTACTGTGGTAGGGTCTAAAACCATGTTGTGAGTCTACAAGCAAGTTGTTATTCAAGAGATGGTGTAAGAGCTGTTGGTGTATGCAGCGTTCCATTATTTTGGATAGTGGAGATAGAAGGGCAATAGGTCGAAAATTTGAGAGTTCGTTAGAGTTACCTCCTTTATGGAGGGGAATGATATGGGAGATTTTCCAACAGGAAGGGATTTTGGATTCAGTTATAGTTCTGTTTATTAAGATGGAGACTGGGTAGGCTAGTTCGGAAGCAGCTAGTTGAAGATATTCGGCTGGTAGCTTGTCAGCAGAAGGGGTGCAAGGTTTGAGTTTAGATAATAATTTACGTATATAGGTTGTGGAGACAGTATTAAACTTTAGTATGGGGGTGCTGTTTTGGGTATGGGTTTTTTGTAGGGATAGGGGAGGAGTCATGGTGTTTGCCAGAGAGGCAACTGTTTGAGAGAAGAAGTCATTGAAAGTGTTGGCTATTATGTCGGGTTGGCTTTGAGATAGGCTAGCTGGGGTAGGGGTTTTGGTATTCCCTGGATGTAGAAGTTTGTTTATTCCTGACCAAAATTGTTTGGGGTTTTGGTTTTGGTGTTGTTGATATTTAAAGTGGTAGTTTTTTTTATCAAGATAGATAAGTTTCTTTGTTGAGTTTCTCAGGTGTTTGAAGTTCTGGTGGTCTGTAGGGTTTTTTGTGGATCTCCATTTAGTCCATAATTTATTTCTAGCTCGCATATTTTGTTTAGTAGTTTTTGAGAGCCATGGGGCTGCCTTAGAGCTTAGTCTAATTAGGCGGGGTGGGGCATGATGGTGTAGAATTTGTAGGAAGGTATTGTTGAAATGGGTTACTGCTTCGTCTATTGGGAGGTATTTTAGAGTTGACCAGTTGTATTCTTTGAGTTCATTTTGAAAGGATGCTAGGTTAAAGTCTGTTTTATTGTGTATGGTACGGTAGGTAGTCTGCTTGAGGTTGTTGTATTTTTGTTTAGAGATAAAGGTCAGGAGATGGTCACTGATATTGTCAGGGAGTATTCCTGTTTTATAGGAGAGGGGGTTGTTGTTAATTAGTATCCAATCTAGAATGGTTTGTTTGTGGGTTGCTTTGTGTATTCTAGTGGGGGAGTTAATGGTTTGGTGAAAGTTAAAGAGATTAAGGTGAATGGAGGGTTTGGGAGATATGCAGGAGTTCCAGTCAATATTGAAGTCCCCTAAGATTATAGTTTCTTGTGGAAAGTTAGTGGAGAACCAGCTTAGGATATTTTCTAGTGTGTTGCTGTTGTTGCCTGGAGGGATGTAGGAACAAATGATATATATAGCCTTGGTTTTATTAACTTGGAGCTTGGAGCAGAGTATTTCAGCATTAGGTAGGGAGGGGGGCAAGGAGTCTACTAAGGCTACCTGAAGGTGGGATTTGTATAAAAGGGCTACTCCCCCGCCCTTTTTATTAAGACGATCATGTCTTAAGGTGCTGTAGCCAGGGGGAGTAAATTCGTTGTCTTTGGTACTAGGCTTGAGCCAAGTTTCAGTGAGACAAAGAATGTCAAAGGCATAGAAATCAATTAAGGCATGAAGTTGTGTGATTTTGTTGTTGATGCTATGAATATTTAGGTGAGCAATGCAGAGGGAGTCAGGGAAGAAAGGTGAAATAGAACAGTTAGTAGTTTGGTTGGAGTGGGTGTGGCTCATGGGAGTATTGGGGCCAGGGTTGGGGTGGATGTCACCATGTATTAATAATAGTGTTTGTGGGACTAGAAATACTTTTAGATTTTTGCAGGGTATTAGATAAAACCGTTTAGAGGTTTGGAATCTGAAGTGGCGTACCTTGTGGTAGAGAGGGGGAAGGTAGGGAGAGGTTGATAGTATATTAATATGTGTTTGGTCAGGTAGAGGAAGTGAAGATGTGGGGTGTTTGGTTAATACAGGAGGTTGGCTGAGCATAAGATATTCATAAGAGGTAAGAGTATAGTAATAGAGAAGGAAGTTAAGAAGAAGAAGTGAAAAGATTGAGTTGAGGTTTAAAGGCATGTTAGTAGTAAGATGAGTTTAGCAAGTATTGGACTGTGTGGTATGAACAGTAGAGTGAGGTGAGGTAGTAAGATGAGATTGTAGGGAGTGGGTGAGGTTGTAGGACTTAGAGTATGGTATGGGTAGGTGATATGGACAGGCAAAGGGATAGGCAGTTAGTTAATTGGGGGAGTGTCTTATCAAGTATAAAGGTAGGGCCCCGGGGGGTGGGTGGGAATTGGGGGTAGGGTGGGGAGCGGAGTGAGCAGAGCGAACGGAGCGGGGAAGAGCAAGTGAGATGATCAGTAGCAGAAAACAATCAGGCAAGAAGAGAGAAGCAGGTGAAAAGGTAAGGGTGATCTCAAGAGTAGAAAAGTCGTAGATAAGTATGGTAAGTGTGGGGTAGGTGATAGGGCAAGGCAGAGGGGTCAGGCGTGAGGTTAGTAGCAGGAGGCAGAGGTGAATTATGGGCTGGAAATGACAGTGTGTGTTGTAGTAGAATAGTCTAAAAATGGTTATGGGAACCGTAGAGTAAAGGGTGCCACCTAGTGGCCAGGAGAGGAAGGATATCAGACAGAGCAAGCAGGGAGTCTACCAAGACAAATAAAACTCAGGGTAGAGAGAGAGGTTCCTCAAGGACAAAGCCGAGGAGAGGAGGGAAGGAGAAGGGATCTAAAGTCCAAATTTGAGGGGGGAGGGGCTGCTGGTTAACCTGGTAGGGGAGCAAATATGTCCCGGAGAGTAATGTTAAGCAGTACAAGATTAGGACATACTTTCCAAAAACGGTCAGCTCTGGGAGGACAGTCTTATTTGGGAGGACGTATAATCCTATTCAGGATTATGGTGCTTAAATATGATGTCCACGTGGCCTCTTTGGCTGGGGAAGGACAGGAACCCAAGTGTTCAGTCTGATAATGTTATAGGTAGAGAGAGAAAAAAAGGGGAAAAATAAGTCATTAGTCATTGAAGTGTGTACCACAAAATGTGTACATATGCCTTAAATCAAACAGCAGATCAGTACATAGACTACCATAAGATACATTGTATTAGGCGGTTCAGTTAGACTGCTAATAAACACAGTAGGGCTTTCAATAACAACCTTGCAACAGTTACATGCTAGCATAACAATAAGCAAGCGAGACCAACCACACTGTAAAATAGGTACAACTCTTTAACATGAGTAACAGCAGTCAGCAGCTTCTAGAGAGATGGCAGGTCATAACATTCTTAGCCATGCATCGATAGCCAAATAATTATAGGATCCCAAAGGGGATATAAGTTAGAATATAGTGTTGCTTCAATATGAGAAGGTCAAAATATTACATACTTTGTATACATATGTGCACAGAGCTAATAGGCATATTTCAAGAGCATTGCAAATGAAACAGTGAGCAGAATCATTTCAGTAATAGCACATAAGCATAAAAAAGTCTTAATCAGCTACAGCTTCATGTAAACGCCAGCTAGAAGTTGTGGGAGAACACGTGGAGGCTGGTCTGAGGCAAGGGACGCTGTCGATAAGCTGCAGCAAGGGGTAACGCTAAAACCAGAGAGGTTGTAAGGGGTATCCACCGTGGTAATCAGAGTGAAAGAATGTGACTGCCACTGTGGTAAGCACGATGTAGGAAATACATGCGTGCAGCCTCATGTATCACGCTATAGTTGAAAAAAAAAACCCACTCAGCATCAACAGCTTGTTAATATTTGTAAACCTCCTTTGAATTTATAATTCTGGTCCTGAGTCATACTTACATAATATATTGTACTTCAATGTAAAAAAAAAATCTAGCAAACTGTCATCATCTTGAAAACTCATTTATTAGGGAAAAGCTGCCAAATACAGAAATACTAACAAAAAAAGTAAACCAATAAAAAAATTAAACACCAGAAAAACATCCCCCCAAATCAAATATATTACTAAGGCTGAAAAAAAAATAACAATAGCAAAGATATAGAATAAAATAGGAATCAGAATTATGGCACTAATTAAACACTACAGTAACAGAAGCACTAAAACTCATGTTTAGGGACATTACCTGAGCAGGAACAGTAAATGACACCCAATAAGGTAAAAAAAAAATAATCCCCAGAGGAAGCCAAAAGCATAAATTCCAAATACAGAAAGGAGCTCTTTGTCAGCTCTTGAGATATTGGTTTCAGTAGGCCTGGTAAGCTGAAATCAGATTAAAGGGCCATTTATGAATGCAGATGGAAAGCATGAACTAGCACCTGATTCTTCTTATTGATGAACTTTGGCTTACAAGTGGATTTCCTACCAGATTCCACAATGTGCTTTTACTTCCCTTGTTTTAGGCATTGCTGTGTATGTGTGGAAAACAGTAGAACTGTTACACTTCCTTGCAGGAAGAAAAAGAATGTCAATCGTATGAAGCAAAACAATCATTACGGCAAAAGAAAGCAGCCTGTCTAAACTAGGAACCAAAGTACACACAGGCGTGCAGGCTCACACATGCAGACACACACCTTACAGATGCAGTTGAAAGAATCTGTCAGGCATTATTTGACTAAACGGGTAAATCTGAAGATACACTACACAGAAATAAAACACTGCATAAATATAAAAGTATATCAAATAAAAATAAAACAGAAACATTACCACAGATGCCAAGTTAAACAAAGGTAACAAGGATACTACAGGTGTGTATACAGGTGCATATGTAACACCAGTGACACATGTCAGATTTTGAAGCTTGTAATGCAGGCGATATCTCTGAGTGAGTAAGTTTGAGAGTCATGTGGCCTGCACTAGCTTGTTCCCATGTATGGAACACATCTGATGCACAGGTATCAATTTTATTGATCAGTTTCCTCACCCATTTTATAAAACTCAATTAGTAAATGCTTATTTTCTTCCAAAAAAAGGGTATCACAGACATTTACAGGATTACTCCTGTTATCTACGACAATGCCATCCATATTAAATACTAGCCCCGGATTTAGGAAGAAGTAACTCTTCTATTTTTGTTTTTGTATGCCATCTGCTAATCTCCCAGTGGGGACCTACAGTATACAAGTACCACTGTGAAAAAAAAGAATGGTCAATATGAAACTTTTTATCAATCTTTACAGCTCTTAAAAAGCACTGTAAATGCTGATTAACACTGCCAAATCCACTGTTGTTAGAAGGCAATAAATGACTCCCAATCTCATATCCAAAGACTTTTCTAGAAATCTACTAAAAATCTGACTAGCCATTTATTCAAGAAATGTGCTTCCACCTCCCAAAATCCTGATGGCACCTTTGCCATACACTTTAAAGGTAAAATCTAATGCATAGCAAATCAGCTGTAAGCAGCACGACAGGCCTCTGTTACCACTGTCTTCAAAGTTCTACTGTTTCACCTCAGGAAAGTATCTTCCATTATTGTTTGTCATCTCCTACAAAAGCTAGAAAAAAGTGTAGCTAAAAATTACTTGCTCCATCTGCTAGTATAGTTGGACCCTTGACTCATATCTTACTACCCACCTTGATTAATGGTATGATTTTCCCTTTGGTAAATCCCCTCTCCCTGCAGTTCTCAAGACTTTTGCCCTCATGACCCTCTGGTCTCTAACTGAGATCTTTGAAAGAATTGTTACTTCTGAGATTCTAGATCACACTGACTACAGACTATTGATTGATGTTCAGCATGATTTTTAGAACAATCTTTTGTACACCTACTGCAGTCTATAGAATCACGGATTTTATCTATAGTAACATGGACAAAGGTCTACTGACTGATGCTGTTTTAGTACCCATGATCAAAACATACTACCCAGGCTCAGGTTTGAGTAAGGTGTGCTGAATTTATTTAGCAGCTACTTTGTAGACAGTATGTTTTTGTCATCTCTGGACATACCAAATTGGACCAGAACTTTTTTTAAAGCAAGTGTCCCACATAGTTCCTACAGAGTTCTCTTCTGTTATTTACATATATTTACTATAAATCAACATTTAGTACATTTTTTTTCTGAGGACATTTTAAAATTGTTGTAAAATTTCCTAAGAATCTATTGTTTCAGTTCCATCCTACCAATGGGCTGTATCTATTTAAAAAAATCTCCAAGAGCAAGCTATAATCTCGAATACCTATTTTGTTGCTGATTTTGTACTATAAATTATGCGGGTATAACCCAGTAACCACAGCAATGAGGTATGTGCATCATTTACAGGTGGCTAGGCTGTTGGTTCATAGCAAATGTGGTGAAAGGGTAGCACCCCCAATAATGAGGTATGTTCAGCATTTACAGGTGGCTAGGCTGTTGATTTGTACCAAATGTGGTGAAAGGATAGTACCCGCAATAGTGCGGCATGTGCAACATTTACAGGTGACTAGGCTGTTAGTTTGTAGCAAATGTGGAGAAAGGGCTGTACCCAGAGTAGTGAGGTATGTGCAGCATTTATAGATAGCTAGGCTGTTGGTTTGTAGCAACTGTGGGGAAAGGGTTGCTTGTACCCACAGTAGTGAAATATTAGAGCACAGTTTTAGCCTTGTGAGCTCAGTAGTGCTGAGTCTATTGGCATCATTTCAAATACCTGACAACTGATCCTTTCTATAACTATAATATTTGTTAAATTGGTAGTACTCATTGTGTTTAACCTCTGTAACTCTATTCTTATTAATTAAAGCATTAAGTTCTTGGCTAGATTGTGTGATAATGGGCCCCACTCTCAATCATGGATGAAATGGCTAATTTTTGTCTTTAGGACCTCATAGAAATGGGATTGTACTGAAATGTACAATTTTCAGAATGTATGCAAACAATAAAAATACTTTACCACTGATATCAAAACTTGCCACAAACATTCATATTTCTTGTTGAATGGTATATGGTTCTAAAGACACAAAATACTACAGCCACAGATGAAATACAAACACAAACATAACTTAAAATTAGACAATAACTCAGATCTAGGCATAGAATGAGTTATCAACCAACAACAAATGCTTAATGGGGAGAATCCTGACCTGTATTTAGTAAGCGATGGAGTGAACTTAACAATGGATACATTAAATACATATGGGAAGAGGTGATATTCGACCAAATAATGGCCTAGTGCTCCCTGTTTCTGTACAGGGTCAAAAAGGAAAGAAGAACTTTGGGCTAGGTGGTAGAGAAATTATTAGCAAAAATCTTACATTGGAGGAACAGCCAAAATCAATGGAAAACCTACAGAATGTGAACTCTAAAGAATGCAACTCTGATGAGGTTGCTAATCTGCAGGCATACAAGTAAAACCAAAAAACTTTACCTGGTAACTGGAGATTCTGTGATTAGTGGTTTAAGGAATATGTTCTCAAGAATTAGTCAAAATAAAGTCACTGTTTCCTTCTTCGGTAGAAGTAAAATAACAGACATTAGAAAAGCTATTATTTAAGTTAAAAATTCCCTTGTACTGAGGTATAGTTTTGTGGAGACAGATATTGGAGAAAATAATCTAGGTAAAACACCAAGCAATGTTTTCTTGAATAAGGCAAGAAAACTAATCACATGCTGTGTTGAAAGGGAATAAACTTTCTTTACACACACACACATACACACACACACACACACACACACACACACACACACACACACACACACACACACACACACACACACACACACACGCACATCCGCCTGTCAGGACAAGCGCATTCTCAGACATACCATATCATCAATGAATTCAGGCATGTCTGTATGAGCAAGAGAGTGGAAAATATTTAGTTGTGGGAATAGCTATGGCAAAATCTTCTTTTTTGGTAAGGATGCCTTCCATCTTGGCCCCATAGGTAAGAAGGTGCTACTTAATGTATCACCAAAGCACTGAAGGTTTTTAAGAACATTTCCTACTCCACTCTGTGATGACCCCACTTAAACCTGGGGCAGTAACTAAGGAGCCTCAGTCCTCACCACTGTCTTTGTTAAGGTGGTGTCACTGAAAGCAGGGACAGAAATACACAATATCCCCTAAGAGTATACTGGGAACAGGCTCCAAACCTGGAACTGAACTATATGCTTCACTTCAAGTCCCCAAATGAGTCTTCACACTAACCACTCCAGAGCACTGTATATGAGTTCTAGGTATTTGACACACTCACTCTTAAATATTTGATATTCACACTTAAAAACACTCTTGGAAATGGACTGGCATAGATTTCCCTGTTATGTCCTCTTTCCCAAATTACAAGCTACCGACTGCTACCAGTCAAATACCACAATACCCTTCAAAAGGGGTGTTCAATTATATTGGGTAAAATAAATATTGATATAAATTGTAGCATGTAATCCAAGCAGTAAGGTTTTTCAGAGTGGCCCTGGTATTATCACAATAAGTATAAGCACACTCAGGTTACTAAAAGTACTTTCTAAATAACCAGCCACAATAAAAGGTGTAACATATTTAATAATAAATAAAATGATTTAAAACATGTATATACTGAAAAACTGATTCCAATAAACCACAGAGTTTCACACACAGGAATTAAGAAAATAACATTGTACGATAGGTTTCACACTGATTGTATAAAAGCTCTAACTGTAGTTGCCTAACTGTCGAAAGATTAACCGTCTCTGTCTAATCTAATTAACTCAGCAAGGCAAGATGATACTCTTACTTTTGGCAGGCAAGATAATAATTTATGTCCACTCTTTAGGTTGTTGTCTGGTTCTCAGTGGCTGGAATAACAACTCCTACTATTATTGCTAAACAGCTCTGGAAAACAAACTAAGTGATAACTACTGATCTGGAAAACAACAACTGACTACTAAACAACTACAACAACTCTAACTGACTCAGAACCAGCTTTTATAACAGAATTGTTTTAAGTCACAGAAAGCTGTTATGAGAATTATACTCTCTCATTTCAGACTTTAGAAAGTAAACAAAACACCTGCTGTGGTGATTCTATTCCTTTCAGCTCTGGCACATGATAACATCACATCTAGGTCAGCTGACTGGCATAACCTACATTCAGAATTCTTTTTAAAAAACATGTACATTTGGTCAGCCAGAATAACACTGGTTGATTCAAGCATCGTACATAAATCAAAGTAATAATCAAAAAACATGAACTTATTTACAAAATTATAGCTAGTCATGCTGGCATATATAACACATGGTAATTGACAATTATTTACAAGTATTTACAAAACTTCAGCTAGTCATGCTAGCACAGAGAACAATATCTAATATCCTCACACACTCGTATGTAGTGTGAATATACAAAGTGAGTGCAACATTTTCCCATCTAAAACTGGAAGCCTTAATAGTAAAATTTAGCACTTTAGTATAGGGCTCAAGTCAGTATATCTGATATAATTACAATCCTAGAAACTTGGTATAGCCAAAAAAAGCTCTACTGGCAATGCAAGGATTTCAGGGTTTCCATATTTATTTATTTATTTATTGAAATTTCATTACCGGGACAGTCCACTGGGCCATGAGAGCCCATTTTCAGTGGAGGCCTTGGCAAAAAAGCTCCAGTACATGTAACAATCTTGAACAATTAAATTATACAGGCAAGTTAACTTCAGAGTTTCAAGCTACATATAATTGTAAATTCATACATACATTTGTGCATACAAAAGAACATATAAATAAAAAAGAAAAACATTTTTACAGGCAATTTGACTTCAGAGGTTCAGTAGAAATATGATTTTGCAACTCATACATACATGCAGAAGAAACTTACAGATCACAGCTGAATAACGAAAACATTTTGAGCGGGAAAAATAGTGCTTGAATGGGTGTAGAAGTAGAGAAAAAAAGAAAATTGAAGAAGTAGAGATAAAAGAGAAATTCTCTTTCAGATGTTCATAGGTTCATAGGTTGGTACTAGGCTATCAACCCTAGGGCCTATACAAGCCTAGCCGTAACAATTCCCTGGCTATTTCTTCCCACACTATTTACTTCCCTGGACCCCTGTCTAACAGGGCGACTGATGTGATCCCCGGGGTGAATTCCCTTTCTCCCATCCAATCGTCCAGGTTCCTTTTGAAGACGGCCAAAGAGGCACTCTGCTTGACATGTATGGGCAGTCTATTCCAGAGCCTGGAGAGTCTCTGGGTCAAGAACCTATCCCTCCAGCATGTTTTGTTTATTGTGATAACAAAGTTTAGATCCCTGGAGCATGTGGCTCTGAGGGATTAGGATTTCTTTAAGTGTAGCATGTCCAACAGCTCTGGGTTTGACATGGCCTTGTATGTTAAGCAGAGATCGCCTCTGAGTAGATGATATGTGACAGTATAGCTGGAGTTTTTTAAGGCAGTCAGCGTAGGGCATCTGCTTTAGGCCTGTGAATCTTTTAGTGAGGTATTTCTGCAGCCTTTCCAGTTGTTGCAGAAGTCTTGAGAGGTACATACCAAATGGGGTGTTGTATTATATAATGAGTCTAATGAGGGATGAGTACTGTGGGACAATTGCCTCCTTTTTCCTGGATGAAAAGCCTTTAGTGATGAGGTGTGCCACATAGAAGGATTTCCTGACTGTTGTGGTGATGTGGTTATCGAAGGTGTGACCACTGTCCACCTGTGTCCCTATGTCTCTTATCACACTTTTGATGTTTAGCGTACTGCCACCTATGTGGTAATTCACGGGTATATGTTTTTTTCCCAAAGAGGATAACTATACATTTCTTGGCATTGAGCTTGAGCCCATGGCTCTGGCACCAAGCATCTGTTTCTGTAAGGCCCTTTTGTAGAGTATTCACATCATTTGGGGATTCAATAATGGCTCCCAGTTTGCAGTCATCTGTGAACTTTGTTAGCCAGAGTCCCTTAGTGTTGGCCTGTACTTCAGAGAAGTAGATGCCAAACAAGAGTGGTCCCAGGACTAAACCCTGACGTACTCCACTTGTCACTTGTCTGGAGCTGGATTTGAAGTTGGTTACTTGTACAGTGTGGGTTCTGTCTGTAAGCCAGTTGGCAACCCATTGAGTGACGTAAGGATTAATGCCCAGCTTAGTAAGTCTATCTATGATTCCAGAGTGGGGGATGGTGTCAAAGGCCTTGGTGAGGTCCAGATAGGCTGTGTGGACTGCCTTACCCTCGTCCACAACTCTGGAGACTGATTCAAAGAAGTCAATCAGGTTCAGGAGTCAAGATCAGCCCTTCACGAACCCAAACTGGGTGGGGGTCAAGTGTTTGAAGGTTGCCAATGTCTTTGTTTATAAGTTCCATGATAATACGTTCCATGGTCTTGCAGATCAGGCTCGTCAGACTGATGGGGCAGTAGTTCCTGGGATCCAAGGTGGATCCCCCCCCTTGTGGAGTGGGATAACTGTAGCTGTGCGCCACTCAGTGGGCACAAAGCCTGAGGTGAGGCCATGATTAAACATGACACTTAGGTGAGGTGCCAATTCATTTTGTAGTTCATGTAATATACAGCTCAGGATGTCATCTGATCCCATGGATGCTGTATTCTTAGCTTTGGAGAGTGTATGTTTTACCTGTGTGGCCATTATTACCGGAATTTGGCAATCTTCTGGTATTGAGATGGGCCGTTTATGGGGTGAGAGGGGGGTGAAGTTGGCACTGAATTGATCTGCCAGGATATTGGCAATATCCTTGGGATCAGTATATTTAATGCCATTCTGTTGTAGCTCAGAGCAGATCTGAGCATTGCCATTTACATTCTTGACATAGTTATAGAATGCCTTGTGGTTGTCTTTGGAATCTTTGGCAATTTTATTTTCATGTTGACGTAATGATAAAGTTTGGTGTAGGAATTCTCTTTCAGATGTTGAAATAACAATAAAGTTTGGTGTAGGAATTAAGATATAAAGAGATATATAACAACTGACAACAAGTGAGTAGTAAGTTAGTGTAATAGTAGGGGTAAGGAAGAAGGAGCGGTTAGGTATTAAATGCAGTAGGTGTGGAGTGGTGACAGCTCTAAATGGAGGAAACATAGTTATGTAAGGAGGTTTTAAAAGGAGCAATATGAGGGTTAGATCTAACAGTGACAGGAAGACAGTTCCAGAGTCTGGCTACAGAGTAGGAGTATAGAAGCTGGCCTTTTATGTATTCTGGTGGTGTTTTGGGGGGTTCACAATTCTGAGATTCCAAGATCTCGAGATTCTGAACTCAATATTCTGAAACTTGAGAGTTTGGGATTTCGAAATTTCATACTGAACCCATATATATATATATATATATATATATATATATATATATATACTATAGATCCTTTCTCTTTTCCAGGAAACCCATACCATGTATTTAAACTTACTGGAAACACTCGCCATCCAACCCAATACCATATTAATGAGTGACTTTAATTACCCTACTATTAAGTGGGAATCCTATATGACATCAAACGAACATGCACAGAGATTCCTGGAATTTGTAAATACAAACTCCCTAGACCAGATTGTCAATGCACCAATCAGGGGTGCAACCATACAGGATCTGGTCCTCACTAATATGGGAGAGTCCTGCATATCCCCTAGTGTAATGTCTTTTCTGGTAAGGTCAGGCCACAAAATGGTCTTCTGTGAAGTAAAAATAAAACCTGAACCCCCAGCTAACCCTGGAATATTCAGGAACTATTCTAAGGCTAACTTCTTTCTATTAAGTGATAACCTGGTAAAATCTGAAGCCCCCATAAACCCTGAGAACACTACAGACTAAATTTGCAGATGATTGCAAATTAGGAACTGTCATTGAATCCCACACTGAAACAAATGTTCTCCAGAAAGAACTGACAAAGACAAACAACTGGTGTCAGAGCCATACACTAAATCTAAATGCCAAGAAATAAACAATAGTATCCTTCAGGAAGTTATCCACTCCTGGTAACTATCATATTGACAACACACTCCGAGTTGACCCACTAGTCAGGGACTTAGGGACACACATAGACATTAATCTAGCCTTTGACCATTATGTGTCTACAGTAGTGAGGAAATCATTCTATGTTGCACAATTTATAAACCAAGGTATGGCATCTAAGTCCAAGGAAGTCATTGTTCCGCTGCATTTGGCATTCATCAAACCCATCACTGAGTACAATGTCCCCTTTAGTATGTACCTAACCAGACACATCCAACAAATGGAACATCCACAAAGGTTTCTCACTAAAAGAATACAGGGTGTAAGTAAAATGTCCTTTACAGACCAACTCAAGGCCTTATTCTGTCTCCTATGGGCTATTGAAGGGAATTTATGGCTGGCATACAGAGCATTGCCAGACCCTACTCTGATGGACCTCCTGCATATGAGCAAAACAAAGAACACCAAAATTACCCATTCTAAGACTTAAACTTTGCCTGTGATAGGACCTACTGGAGAGACAGGTATGTAGCCCAGAGACTTTCCCATCTCTGGAACAAACTCCCCATCCATGTGAAGCATTGTTACTCCTTCAAGTGTAACTTGGACAATTGCCAGGGGAACAGGAAATTCATCCCTGGCTTGGCACCTATGTCTCTAATGGACACAGGCAAGCCTGTAAATGTTTCATCTCCCAAGCCCCAGCTTACACTTATCAAGTGTACCAAAACTTGTTAGAGATTTGGGATACATGGCTAGGCTTAAAATGGCCCTTGTGGTCGTTAGCCTAGTAAACACCTATGACCCTATGACCCTATGTATCTGTAGAAGATGTTGATTTTCAGATCTGAGGGACCTGGTGGGTAGGTAGTTGCTGAATAAGGTGGCGAGGGCAGGACATACTGAAGGTTTGTGTACTATTTTTTGGGCTGAAGTTAATTGAATATAGGAGAGATAGTGTGGCAGTTCGAGTCAATTTAAGGAGTGTAATGTAGTACAGTGGTAGGTAGAATAAGCGGCATTAATAGCAACTCTAGTAGTTTTGTTGTAACAGATTTCTAACTTTGATTTTAGGGTAGAAAGTAAGTTGGTGAATAATAGACCACCATAGGTCAGAGAGGGGAGATAATAAGTGATGGCAAGGTCTTTTTTAGAAATTGTTGTGCCTATACATCAACCACAGTTTTTTATTGAGTTTTTTAATGTTGTATAGAACATGAAGATCAAATTTTAAGTGTTCATCTAGAAAACCCCTTGTAGTTTAGTATGGGGAAACTATTTCAATACACGTTTTGTTTTGGGAAAGTATAGTAAGTTGGTCTTTGTTTAAGGGAGCATTTTCCTTAGGGAGAAAAGCAAGTAAATTGGTTTTGTTAGGACTGATTAGCTAGTGATTTTTAGTAAGCCAGTTTTCAGTGGAGCTAAATGCTGGTTGGGTAATATGCTGGAGTTTGGGAATGGATTTGGCAAAGCAAATAATTGTTGACTCATCCGCATATTGAATGATAGAGCCACAGGTAAGTGATAAGTGTAGATTATACATCAAAATGCTGAATAGTAGGAGCTCCAAAATAGACACCTGAGGATCACCAGTAGGATTAGGGTGATAAGAAGAAAGGGAGGAGTTCCATCTGACTGCTTGTTGCCTATTAGATAGATAGCCTGAAAATCAGTAGAGTGAATTGGGGAGAGTCCAGTTTGTGAGACACTGTTAAGAAGAAGGGGGTGTGAAACAGTATCAAAAGCTTCTGAAAGATCTAAGAAAGTAGATGAGACATATTGATCCTAGCCTTATTGATTATATCCAAGAAGGAGATTAAAGCTGTCATTGTGCTGTGACTTGGTCTAAAGCTGTGTTGTGTGGGAAACAGAATATGATTATCGGTGAGAAAGTTAAGGAGTTGAGTCTGCATACTTTTTTCAAGAATCTTAGAGATGGGGAGAGAATAGCAATTAGATGATAATTTGAGAGGTCTGTGGGGTCTCCACCTCTGTGGAAGGATAAAATGAATGTCTTTTTCCAGGTGTTTGGGACATAAGATTCAAGGATAGCTCTATTCATAAGTATGCTAATGAGGTAAGCAATTGTATTGGCTGCTATTCTTAGGTATTCTGTGTGCAGATCATCTGCTGCATTTTAACCAGGTTTAAATTTGAGGAGTAGTCATTTTATAGTGGCAGTGGGAATAGGTTTTAAAGAGAAAGAACATGGAAAAGTTTTAGAAATTTCAGAGTACTCAAGACAGGATGGTGAAGGAGATGTATGGGAGAGGAGAGAAAGATAAGAAGTGATAGTAGAAGAAGAGTTTGAGTCTTTTTGGTATTTGGTAAAGTTGGAAGTGAGGTTGTATATAATATTTATGAAATGGGTGTTAAAAAGATTGGCAATGTCTGGATGTGTTTTGTTTGGAAATGTAGTAGGCTGGGCTTTAGTGCCTGGATTTAGTAGTGAGGTTATGGCTGACCAAATTATTTTGGAGCTTTACTTGTTGTTGGACTGGAATTTTAGGTAGTATTCTTTTTTGTCTTTGAGTATTTGTTTATTAACTTGGTTGCATAGTTGCCTGTAGTATTGTAGTGTGGCTGGATTTGTGTTTTTTGCCATAACTACAGAAATAGTAATTCTGGTGGGAAGACATCTATATATGTGAAAGAAAGACTGCACTCCTCCCTGAGGAAAAATAGTCAGATGTTAGAGATAATATGTGTTACTAATGACAGCAATCATCCTTAAATATCAGATTCTAAAGCAGCCCAAGATTAGCTACTGACAATTGTAAAAATTCTTGTAAGTGAAGCATATGAATGGTTCAGGGATGACGTTGATCTCCAAGTTGGAGATTTGGACTCGCTGGGGATTTGTTGGGAAATTGTTTGTTTTTCAAGCATCAAGGACAGAATCCTTTAGGATGAAGCACTGATCACTGGTTATACACAGGTAATAATTATCTCTAACAGGCATAGCAGTAGGTAGCGTTGTTCCCCCACATTAAGAGGTTCCCCAGTTTGATTCTTGCTTATGGGTGCTGGTGTACTTAGATCTTGTAAAAGCTTTTGATTATATCTTGCACTCTTCTTTACTCAAGATACTGTGAGATTAAATGTTAACAAAAGTATTATAAACAAACACAGAAATACACGCATAGATGTGTGGGTGTGCGTGTGCGTGTGTGTATATGTATATATAATAAGCACAATGTCTGTACAAAACACCAGTCGAATCCGACTATACTAAGTCTTAAAAAATCAGATTTATTAAAAACAAACAAAGAGATTAAGCACTTTTGACACATCCTGGGACTTCTTCAAAACTATATCAATTAATTTTGTTCAAATGTGGTGCTATATATAGCAGCGTCTTAGTTAATTAAAATCTTAAAGAGACGGCATATCAATTCAATTATAAAAATCAACACCAAACTGTAAACAAATAATTATTTGTATATATTCATAAATTCATTCCCCCCAAAATATGAGTAACTGAAGACAGCATAATTTATATGAATATGAACATATAATTGTACAAATAATAAATTATAATTTAGCAGCACATCTTTTTAAAATAGGGGCTAATGAAATATACTCATAAAACCCAAGATAAAAATAAGCATCCAAGCAAATTTGGCTTAACAATTTCTGGTATTCATAGGATCATAGGAGATTACTAGGCTAACGGGGTTTATATTAGATCACTAAATGCTTAGGTAAGCGAATGGTAATTAATTGACTCCATATAAGCGAAAGCTTACAAAACCGAACTGTCAGAACAGTAATTATTTTCCAAGGGAAAAAAAATCGATGTTCCAACAAAAAAAAAAAAGAAAGCACATTAAAACATGAGATTAAGTGGGGGGGGGGGGCTTTGCCCCTACACCCCCCCCCCCACACCCGCTACTTAAATATACCAACTCTGAGACCGCACTACAGTGCTGAAAACAGCAAAGTACCAAAGCGGCAAAGCAAATTCTTTCCCAGGGAAAGAATTCGCTTACATGCCGCTTCGATATTTTGCCATTTTGGTTTTGTCAGTTCGACCAAGACGCATTCAAAAACATGCATCTTTGGTCTGCTGATAGGAACCTGGCTAACAGCCCCAGGGAACTTACAAGCCCATCCAAGTTCAACCCCTGTTCCCAAGGGTGTCTGGTTCAGACAGACACTAAAATCAGCACCTATTGCCCTTGTCAATGAAGGACACACGTGAAACCCCCAGGGTGAATTTCTGGTTTCCCATCCTATCATTCAAATTACGCTTAAATAGGTCCAACGAGGAGCTTGTTTAACATGAATAGGAAGCTTTTTCCAAAGGTGAGGCAACCTCTGTGAGACAAATCTGTCTCTCCAGCAAGTTCTGTGGATGCCACATATGAGGTTAAGGTCCTTAGAATGAGTGGCCCTTGTGCCATTTGACTTGCAAATGTGCAGCATTTCCATTAAAGCTGAGTCAGAGATTATTCTATATGCAAGGCACAGGTCGTCTCTAAGCAGTCTGTATGACACAGAGTAAAGTGACAATGATTTAAGTCTGTCCACATAAGACAGATCTTGAAGACCCTGAATTTTCTTTGTAAGGAACCTTTATGATCTCTTCAATTGCTGCAGGTGTTTGGAAAGGAACATACCCAAGGGAGCATTATACTCTATTATTGGTCTGATGAGAGAAGAGTACACAGGGGTTATAACTTTTTTTTTTTGGAAGCAATGCCCTTACTTATGAGCTAAGCAATATAACATGCCCTTCTTACCACTGTGGAGACATGGTGATCGAAGTTAAGATTGCTGTTGATATGTGTGCTTAGGGTATTGCAACTGATGTGGTAATTTGCAGGAACACCACCCTTGCTAAAAAGGATGAAAATCCTTTTTTTCCATTAAGTTTAAGACAGTGACTTTGGCACCAGTCATCAGTCTGCATAAGACCATCTTGCAGGATGTTGACATCGCTAGGGGTTGCAATGATCACTTCCAGTTTGCATTCATCATCAAACTTTGCCTGCCACAGTCCTTTAATTTTAGCCTGTACTTTGGAGAAGTAGGTCCCAAACAGTAGGAGTCCCAGATCCGATCCCTGTGGAACACCACTGTTTAGGGGTCTGCTGGAAGAGGTGGAATCCTCTATTCTGACTGCATGAGTTCTATCAGTGAGCCAATTTGCAACCCACCTGACAAAATATGGGTTGATACCCAGCTGATTGAGTTTATCAATGATCGAAGTAGGTGGCAGCCAAATCCTTACAAAATAATATCAACGAAGTTCCTCCAAGCCAGCAGGATACAAAGGAAGGAAGGAGTATGGGTATTGTATCTGATGAAGTCTTTTGTTTGGAGATGAAAACGTTTATGATTTGTGTGGTACTATACTTTTAATACATTTTTCATATTGGTGTATCCTGCTGGCTTAGAGGAACTTCATTGATATTATTTTGTAAGGATTTGGCTGCCACCTACTTCGATCATTGATTATCAATGATGCCTGAGTGGAGAATTTTGTCAAAGGCTTTGGCTAAGTCTAGGTAGGCCGTATGTACAGATTTGCCCCATCTAGGGCTTTGGTAACTGTCTCGAAGAAGTCCAACAAGTTTAACATACATAATCTACCCTTGACAAAGCCAAACTTGGTGGGGTCAAGCAGTTGGAGATTTCTTATATCTTTGTTAATAAGGTCCATGATGATTCATTCCATGGCCTTGCAGAGAAGGCTGGTAAAGCTAATGGGTCTATAGTACCCAGGGTCCGTGCATGCACCCCCTTTGTGTAAAGGGTTGATGGTAGCTGTTTTCCATTCTGCTGGGATGAAGCCAGTGCTTAGGCTGTCATTGAAAATCATGCCCAATGATGATGCTAATTCCAGTTTTAAACCATGTAGGGCACAGCCCAGGATGTTGTCTGGTCTCCGAAGTCCACGCAAAAACTAAAGGTCTGTGGCTGACAAAGTTTATTGATGACTGCAAACTGGGAGCAATCACCGAGTGCCCTAACAATGTCAACTTCCTGCAAGAGGGACTTACACAGACTAATGATTGGTGCCAACATCATGGTCTTAAACTAAATGAAAAAAAATGCATTATCATACCCTTCGACAAGGGCGATATTCCTGCAAACTACCACATCAGTAGCAATACCCTAAACATCCATTCAATGGTGAGAGACCTGGGTAGACAGGTTGACAGCAACCTTACCTTTGATCACCATGTCTCCACAGTGGTAAGAAGGGCATATTATATTGCTCAAAAAAATAAGTTATAACCCCCCCCCCCGTACTCTTCCCTCATCAGGCTAATAATAGAGTACAACATTTCCTTTGGAATGTACCTTTCCAAGCACCTGCAGCAATTGAGAGCCCACAAAGGTTCTTTACAAAGAAAATTCAGGGTCTCCAGCATCTGTCATATGTGGATAGACTGAAATCACTGTCACTTTACTCTGTGACATACAGACTACTCTGAGGTGACCTGTTCCTTGCATATTATTCAATCTCTGACCCTCCATATCAAATCAGTCACACACGGATCACTCGCTCTAAAGACCTTAACCTAGCATGCAACATCAACAGAACCTGCTGGAGAGACAGATTTGTTTCTCAGAGGTTGCCTCACCTTTGGATATGAAATGAATAAACAAAGACCTTGTACTGTAGTTCAGCTAATGAGTTCAGCTCCACACCGTAGATTTTACCCAACTTGATGGTCAGATACAAACATCCAGAACATAGTATGTTAGCAGCCATCCTCATTTTTGTCATGGCATTATTGGAAGAAACAGGAAGGAATAATTTCACATTCCACATGCAGTCTAGCCTTATAGGTTCATAGGTTCATAGGTTCATACTAGGCTATCTGCCCGAGGGCATTTACAAGCCTAGCCCATCGTTTTGTGGCTTACGCCACCCCTTTAGTATGGGGAACTATACCCATTATTTTGCTGGGCCTCTGTCGAGCAGTGACACTGAGGTAATCCCTGGGGTATATCTGCGATCTCCCATCCATTGGTCAAGATTTCTCTTGAACAAGGCCAGTGAGGTGCTCTGCCTCACATGTACCGGGATTTTGTTCCACAGCATAGGGAGTCTTTGGGTGATGAATCTATCCCTCCAGCACGTCCTATTAATAGCCGTGTCGAGGTTTAAGTCTCCCGCCCTTGTGGCTCTGATGGATCTAGATTTTTTGAGGTGAAGCATATTCATCAAATCTGGGTTTGACATGGCCTTGTATGTTAGGCAAAGGTCACCTCTGAGCAAGCGGTGGCGACTGAATAGAGCTGGAGTTCTTTCAGTCGGGCAGCATAGGACAGATTTTTGAGACCCTTTATCCTTTTGGTGAGGAACTTTTGTGGCCTCTCCAGCTGCTGCAAGTGTCGGGTCAGATACATTCCGAATGGGGCATTGTACTCAATCATTGGTCTGATGAGTGATGAGTAAAGGGAGACTATGACCTCCCTTGATCTAGATGAGAATCCCTTCATGATAAGGTGGGCAATGTAGAAGGTCCTCCTAACTACCTTAGCTACATGGGTGTCAAATGACAGACTACTATCAACCTGGGTCCCCAGGTCCCTGATAACTTCTTCTGTGTTCAGTGGATTGCCACCTATTTGGTAGCTAGGGGTAACCTTGTTTTTCCCGAAGGGTATGACTATGCATTTTTTGGCATTTAACTTTAGGCCGTGGCTCTGGCACCAGTTATCCGTTTCTGTGAGACCCTTCTGAAGGATATCTGTGTCAGAAGTGTTTTCTACTATGGCGCCAGTTTGCAGTCATCTGCAAACTTTGTCAGCCATAACCCTCCTGTGTTTGCTTGTACTTGGAAAAGTAGATGCCAAACAAGAGTGGGCCCAGGACTGAGCCCTGTGGGACACCACTTGTGACAGGCTTTGAGTCTGACATGGCGCCAGCAACTCTGACCCTGTGGGTTCTGTCACTCAGCCAGTTTGCAACCCATCTTGTGATGTATGGGTTAACATTTAAGCTGATGAGTTTTTCAATGATACCCGAGTGGGGTATTGTATCGAAGGCCTTAGCCAGATCGAGGTAGGCTGTATGGACTGCCTTTCCCTCATCAATGGCTTTGGTGACTGTTTGAAAAAGTCAACCAAGTTTAAAAGGCATGATCTGCCTTTGACAAAGCCAAACTGGGTTGGATCCAAAGTCTGCAAATTCCCTATGTCTTTATTTATGAGGTCCATTATGATCCTCTCCATGGCTTTGCAGATAAGGCTTGTCAAGCTAATGGGCGGTAATTTCCAGGGTCGGTGGAGGCACCGCCTTTGTGAAGTGGGACCACAGTTGCAGTGCGCCACTCCTGGGTATGTATCCAGAGGTAAGACTTTGATTAAACAGCTGTCCTAGCTGTGGGTTTAATTCCTCATTGAGTTCGTGGAGCACACAGCCGGGGACACCATCAGGTCCCATGGATGCTGTGTTTTTGCTTTGGAGAGAGCAGTTCTCACTTGGGCGCTGGAGATGTTTGGGGGCTGCAATCGTTTGGTATAGATATCTCTCCTTTTGCGGGGGAGAAGTTTGTACTGAACCTGTCAGCCAGTATGTTGGCAATGTCTGTAGGATCAGTAATCTTCACATCATTTTGAACTAGTTCTGAGCATATCTGGGAGTTTCCTCCTAGGTTTCTAACATAGCTAAAGAAGGCCTTATGATTGTCTTTTGAGTCTTTAGCTATTTTTCTCTCGAAATTTGCTTTGGATGATTTTATGAGAGCTCTTAGTTTTTTACTTATAGTGATCAAGGGTGTCTTACCTTTTAAGGATTTTGCTCTATCTTGTAGTAGCTTCCTCCTTTTGTTGTGGAGTTTGTTTATGGCTGGGGTCCACCAGACTGGACGCTTGCCTTTGGTACAAAGAGTCTTTGTTTTGCTTGGGATTGCCTTATCCATGCAGTCCTGCAGGTGCTGGTAGAAGGCATTTGTAAGTGATTCAGCGGCTTGAGTACTGTTTTCCGCCGGCTCGGGGCCTTAAAGGAGACCACACTAGTCTTTAGAAGTGTAAAGTTGACTTTTGAGAAGTTCTTTACTGTGGTCTTTTTTATTTCAGGTGGGGGTGGGATGAGGACCTCCAGCGAGATTAGTTTGTGATCTGCTCTCACCAGTGAGGGGTATACTTCCGGTGTTGCACATTGTGCTCCCATGTTCGTGATGATGAGATCAAGTATGTTATCTCCTCTTGTGGGGATGGTGACTAGTTGTTCCATGGCATTTGAGTTTATGAATTCCAGGAACTTTTGGGCTAGGGTGTTTGGGCTTGAGTAGTGTTCCCAGTCTATATTAGGGTAATTGAAGTCACCTAGTATGATGGTGTTTGGTGATACATTTATCCCCTCTAGTGTTTTCAGGAAGGCCATGTGAGGTTCCTGAGTTTGTGAGGGTGGCCTGTAACATGCTACAATTTGCAGAGCAGTCTTGCCTATGGTTAATTGCACCTGGATGGTCTCCGATGCATCGTGCGTTGCCACCAGTCTTGAGGTGTGGGTGTCCTTGATGAATATGGATACCCCCCTCCTTTCTTGGTATTGTCCGGATTTTGGGGCCGGAACGCATGATATGAGGTAAAACCTGATAGCGCTGGGGTGCTCTCAGGAGACTTTAACCAGGTTTCTGTCACAGCACAGACATCGATGTTCTCCATACTGAGAAGGGCCTCGAGTGCGTGCATTTTGAGATTTAGACTTCTGGCATTGAGCAGCATTACCCTTAGTTTTTTTCCTTTTTTGTGTTCTAGGGTGGTAGGTTTAGAATTTGAGCCTTGCCTAAAAAAGGCACTATGGGGGTGGCAAGAGCCTTTGTCAATATCCGGAATCCCAGGGGTGACAGGTGCAAGCCGTCCCTTGCGAAGCAGCGTGGCTTGTCCAGCATGTCATCCCAGGCAGACAGATACTGGATCCCCTTTGAATGACACCAGTGTTTAAGCCAATTGTTAAAGCTGATCATCTTATCTCTGTATTGTGGCATCATTCTTGGTGAAGGTAGGATACTGCTCAAGGTCAGGGTCATACCTGCCTGGGCTACAT